>NW_023648879.1:0-6625 GCF_015228065.2 Penaeus monodon | reverse complement strand
GGGCATTTGTGAGCCATTTTTTATCATAAAAAATTTTTAAATTTGGGTGGAAAAACCCATCCACTTTTAATTTTTTTTTTTAAAAAAAATTTTAAATCAATTTTCTTTTTAATTTATTAAAAAATTTTGGGGTTTTGGGGTTGAACAGAGATTCAATGATTTTTAAATTTTTTCAGTAAGAGGGACATTTGTGAATAGATTGGAACATCAAAATTGCCATTATATAACTTCAGCACTGGGAAAATCAATATTGTTTTTACAAATAGAAAGTATCATGTTTTTGAAATTTATTGTAGTGTTTTTAGAATGGGGAAAAAGAAACTTCGATATTTAGTTTAAAATGACAATAGCGCAATGCTGCTTACTTTGGAAAAAACTTTAGGAATCTTTTCATTTGTGCAGATGAACAAAGGGGGTTTTATACAAAGGGAAGCCCCCTAGGGGGAAACCAGAATTCCCCAGACGAACATTTTCAACAGTATAACATAGCTTGTCAGACTGATTAAAAAAATAGATTCATCATCCGGCTTCTGACCTCTCCATATTAGAAAAATTTGTGGGTAGGAAGGGACGACCGAAGCTCAATGAATTTAACCCCCCTACACGAATTGCTCCTCCTAAACAATATTTTACCCTGTTGAAACACCCCTACATTTTCTAACATCCCAATGTTCCAATAATATTACAGGAAATGACAAATGACAGGGCGTTGCACATTTTCTTATATTTTTTACATGTTATATTAATTAACATTTCTCACAGAAGTTTTATTTTTCAATTTTAAAAATTTTTATATTGTTTTTAGACCTCATAGTTAAGTCGTGTTGATATTTCAGCTAAAATTGTAAAGGGGGACGAAAATTTACACCCAAACGTCTGACAATAAAGATACTGTTCCCGATAAGCCCGGTTTTTCTGTTCCATTTAAATAAAAATAAAAAATATTATATATATATATATATATATATTTTAAATAATATATATATTTTTTTTTTTTTTTTTGGGGTTTGGTGTGTGGGTTTTTGTTTTTGTGTGTGTGTGGTTTTATTTTTTGTGTTGTGGTTGTGTGTGTATTTATTTGTATATTATTTATTTTTTTTTTTTTTTTTGTGTGGTGTTGTGTGTGTGTGTGTGTGTTTTTATTTTTTATTTTATTTTTTTTTATTTTTTCCCCTCTTAGCCCCCCCCCCCCAATTTTTAAAATCCACCCTACCCCCCACCACCCCCCCCCCCACCCCCCCCACCCCCCCCCCCCCCCCCAAATATTATTTAAAACCCACCCCCCCCCCCTTTTTTTTTATTTTTTATTTTTTTTTTTTTCCCCCCCCCCCCACACCCACACACCCCACACCCCACCACCCCCCCCCCACCACCCCCCCCCACCCCACCCACATCCATTTTCCCCCCCCCACACACCCCCCCACACACACCCCACACACCCCCACACTCACACACACACACACACACACACACACACAACACAACACAGTATAGTAGTAGTACCCTCCCTTCTTCGTGTCAACTAGGGAATTTTCGCGCCAGTCTGAGAAAAGTCATTTTTTCGCTTGGCTAGTTACCCCAATGGGGAATGGCAGTCTCAGCCGCATCTAATGCAAATGGACTTGTTGAATTGGGGAGGAAAAACCCTTCCCCTTGTCTCTCTTTTTGTTGGCCGCGGTGTGGATTTTTCTTCACCCAAACTTCAGCTTTTGTGGAGTCCTGTATCGATGTCAGGGCTTTCATGTCCGCTTTCAGAGCTTTTTAGCGCAATTGGGGGGCTGACGATGCATCGTTGTACCTCCATCTTGGTTTTAATTTTCAAATTTGGGGTTTTCCCCAAAGTGGTTGGTGAGGGCCCGAGGCGTAACCTTTCCGGGATCAAGAGACAGGTTGTCACGATGTGGATCCCCGTATGTGAACTGTTGTACGACTTTGAGTTTGTGGGGCTCAGTACAATGTTGTGCAGTACCCCCTCCTGACTCACACGTTGGTCTTTTCAGGCTGATTGCCCAGGTCGAAGTCTTTGCATGCCGGGGAAAAACCTGTCCATGAGGCATTGGAGTTCTTGCTCAGAGTGCGAAGTGACAGCAGCAGCAAAAACTGTCCCTAATTTTTTTTCCCCTCCAAAAATTTTTTTGTTTTTGCTTTCAGTCAGAGCCAGGTTAAAAAGACGCCTTTGGATCTGGTGCCTATGTACACCCCTTCTGTTGCAGTTCCAAAAGCATGCTTTATGAGCAGGGCGAAGAAGATGCCAAAAAGGGGGGAGCAAGGACACATCCTTGCTTGACTCCATTCTTGATGTTAAATGGGTGGACATGCTGCCCTCATACGGGATTTTTGCCTTCATGTCATCATGAAAGGATTTGATGAAACTGGAGGTTTGGAGGGCAACCAGTCTTTGGGAGGATGAATAGCTCTTCTCTGCTGACTAGGCCTTGGTCAGGTCTAGGAATGCTATGTAGAGGGCTTGTGTTGTCCTTTGCATTTTCCTGATGTTGACGTAGGGAGAATATCATGTCCACTGTTTAGAGCGTACAGCTTGGAAGCCACACTGGTGACTCGGGGTAACATGCCCAGCAAGTTTTTAAGTCACACAAGCACAACACGGGTATTGAGTTTTCCTACGATGCACAGGGAGTGATAGTCTGTAGCTTTTTACAGTCCGTCCTGTCACCCTTATTCTTGTAGAGGGTGACGATCTTGGCATCTCTTATGTAAGTGCCCTTTTGCAGCACTTGATGACATCAGTACCAGGTGCTTTGCCACTGGGCTAAGCTGTCGATTGCTTTGCGAAGTTTTAGCAAGGTTGTTCAGCATCTAAATTTCCCCCATGATGGGGCAGAGGTTCAATGGCATCAAGGGCTGAGGCCCGCGACTGTGTTTTTCTCTGGGGTAGAGCTCTGACTAATGTCCACCACATATCCATCTGCTTGCCCTTGTCAGTGATCACCTCCCCTCTGGTGGTCTTGAGTACCTCCCCTCTGGTGGTCTTGAGTAACCTCCCCTCTGGTGGCCTTTAGTGGGGCTGTTTTGCTCTGTGTTTTGGGCCCCAGAGCTGTCTTGATGCCTTCGTACATTCCTCTGGGCCCGAGGGAGCTGCAGACTGGATGGGTGCTGAGCTGTTGCCAATATTCATTGGCACAATGTCTTGCAGTCTGTTGCACTTTGATTCTAGCTGCCTGAGTGCTTGCAGGATTTCTCGCTAGGGAGTGCTTGTATTCAGCAAAGGCAGCACGCTTTGCATCAATGACAAGGGGAAACATCTTGCTGGACTTGGCATCAAAACATTTTTCTTTGAGTTCTTTTTCCCAAAGGTTGCAAAGGCTGTTTTCTGAATGGCCTTCTGGAAGTGGTCTAATTCTCAGAGGGGGAGCAGTGCGGGTTGTTCGACGACAGAACTTCTAGGAGGGATTTGGGCAAATTCTTTAATTTTCTCTGGAATTTGCATGCTGGTGGTATTGATGCGATGTTTGCTTTTCTGTTTGGAGCTGTGGGAGTTTCTTAGGATGGACCCTGATCTTGCAGCAGAAAAGAGAGTAGTCAGTGTTGCAGTCTGCGCTGTGGTATGTGCGGGTGATGTGCACAAACTTGATGTTGGCACGTCAGATCAGGATCATGTCCAGCTGATGCCAGTGCTTTGAGAGGGGATGACGCCATTAAAACCTTGTGTTGTGGCTTAGCTTGGAAGTAGAGTTGGTCACGCAGATGCCTTTTAGGAGCAGAACTCCAGAACACACTTCCCATTTTCGTTGATCTTGCCAACTCCAAAGTGTCCAAAACTGGAAGGCCAATGGTCATGATCGCATCCCTCTCGAGCATTGAAGTCTTTCCCAGGATGATGGGACATGATGTGCACATTCTGTCGCATATCATTATATGTTGAATTCAATTTGGTAGTTGAAATAATTTTATATAGCTAGCATTGCTTTAAATTTTCCTCAGTTTTGTTATAGTGAACGTTAATTTTCGTGTTTGTGATTCATTCTCTGTGTGAAATCACTCTCCAAGCTTTCACTCTCATTCACGCTCATTCATAGACACACACACACGCACGCACGCAATTACTAACTCACTCACTCATCCAAGCTGAACAAAAGACACTGAAACATTTTCATTAATAGGGTTTGCTGCTGTTTTAGTGCCGGCGTAAATATCTATGATGTATCTCTTTAGCCCACAATTTTGATAGTCGTGATGAGTGACTCGCTGACATTTATTTCTTCTCTGTGTGACGACAATTGGTTCAAGTTAATCCTTGCGGATTGCTGTTGTCGTTTCCCTTATCTACTCTCATATCTAACAGAGACAGTTGGTAGTTCAAGCCAAGTCCATGCGGATCGCTACTGACGTCTCCGTCTCCTATTTTCTTCTTTATATTTGTGAAATAAAACACAAAACGAAACAAAAAAGAACGAAAATAAATTAAAAACCCAAAAATAAAAACTGCAAGTTTTTATAAATAACCGGCTATTGGTACTTTAACACCCATTCTTCTCTGTTGCCTTTCTTTTTCTCTTGCTATCTGGGCCTTATGTGTATGATCTGGTTCCCCGACTATATATTGCAGTCGGACCGACGATAGCCGACACGGCACCGAAGGAGGACCCTGCTGCAGAACTGGTCACCTTAGGATGCTGTGGGAAGGACGTCATCGGATGATCGCCATAGGCCTGTGGACCAGGATGTTCTTCAGAGCAGGTATTAAGCTGCCCCATGAGTGGATGGGCGCCGCCTGCCGAGACGCTCGTAAATCCATCGAAGGACCAGGAATTCGCCAGTGCAGGTACCATCCCCCCAGGATGCTGTGGATGGGCGACGCCTGGCGGACGCCCGCAGATCCAGTCAACTCCAGGAGCTCGTTAGCGCAGGTATCAGCCACAATGAATTGCCGCCCCTGCCCTGACGCCCGTGGTCCAGATGATGATTACGAGGACGAGGACGAGCATGCCACCGAGAAGGACATGGACGAGATTTGTGAGGACGTGTGGACGAGGACGCCACAGAGTTAGGCCTGGAGGAGGACTACGAGGAAGTCTAGATGAATCCGAAGTCAAGGTGCGATTCGAGGACGAGATGCACCAGGACACCAGATGGGAGGATGGGCCGTGGGCCTGCCTGGAGACTCGCCTCGAGGGATTCTCATGGCTGGAAGCGAAGGGTGGATGCGGCCATGCGCCCCCGTTGGCGTTAGCCCCTTGATGATGATGATGATATTTGTGCATGTACATTATATATTATATATATATATATATATTATATATATATATATATATATATCTATATATATATATATATATATATCTGTGTGTGCGTGTGTTCATTTATATATATATATTATATATATATATATATTATATATAATATATATATATATATATATATATGTATATATGAATATATATGTAATTTTTATATATATTATATATTTTTATTATTATATTCTGCTGTATTTCCCTCTATCCCTCCTATTTGCACCCTTTCTAGTTTCTTCCTTTTCTTTTCCTCTTTCTACGCTGATTCCCTCTTTTCCATTCCTTTTTCCTGTTTGCCCTACCTCTACCATTAACCCTATCCTCTCTGCTCTCATCCTACCAGCATCCTACCGTAATCCACAGGGCGAGTCGAGCACAGCCGGGCCACTTCCCTCATTTCTACCCTTATTTTTATCTATGTTTTATGCTGGCTTTATTTACATGGATTTTACGTTTATTAACACGTTTTTGTACATTTTAAAATTAAACTTCTATTGAGATCCCAGCCTCATTTCTACCCTTATTTTTATCTATGTTTTATGCTGGCTTTTTTACATGCATTTTACGTTTACTTACACCTTTGCTGCGAGTCTTTCTTTTACCTTTTTTTGCCTCTTGTATTTTAAACTTAGTTTTATTTTATTTTTTTTTTTCTTATGGTTTCTCTTTACTTACTCATTCTTTTAAATATCTCCTTTACAGCGAGAGAAAGTAACTTATTTTATGATTTTTGTTAATGAATCACAGCAGATTGTTTTACATATTTTTTTTTTTTTATTATAATTATGATTTACTTAATTATTTCTTCTAACGTTTTATTGTTTTTGTTATTGGTTTTATCTTTTGTATATTGTATTTTATCATAACATTTCATATTTACTATTTTACTATTCCCATGATAATACATCAGAGCCGAAAATTACTTAGGAGGAAGTGTACGGTGATGGCCACCTCCTTCCTCCTGCAGCTTCACAGAGGGGAAACGAGATCCTCCCCCTCGGGCAGCTGGTACTCAGACGCCACCGGCTATGAACCACTGGCACTCTCTGAAATAAACAACAGAGGTACCGAAGTCATTCTGCACAGAATGCGCCTAGGTTACCACTGTGCATGGCAGATCATATAAACAATAGAACGTGAAGAGAGGTGTTGCATGCATTGTGGCGAGCCGAACGCCACACTTATACATTACTTAGAGAATTGTGTGCACACGCAATTCCTGAGCAAGGCCCGCAGAACACAGTCGTCGTGCGGTAAAGAGTTTTTTTCGAGATGCTTACAACCGCGGCTACAGGGGCGCCTGCTCTCCTCTCTCCCCGTGTGAATGGTCCTTACTTGGGCGATTCAGAAGAAGGAAGGCGGTCCCACAAGAC
>NW_023648877.1:0-2500 GCF_015228065.2 Penaeus monodon | reverse complement strand
TATATATATATATATTTTTATGATACATTTATATTAAAACACACATAAAACTTTACACAACAAAACCAAAAAACCACACAAAAACCCCACACACACACACACACACTATTTTATATATACATATATATATATATAATATATAATATATATATATATTTTATTTTTTTAATTTAATATATATGTATAAAAGGGATATATGTTTATATTTATATATCTAAAATATCTATATAATAATATATATATTTTTTATATATAATGTGTTTTTTGTGTGGGGTGACACACACACACACAACACCCCACACACACACACACACACACCCCACACCATACACACACACACACACCACCACACACACACCCCACACAAAAATATAATAAAATTATATAATATATATATATATATATATAACATATATATTAATATATATAATTAAAATATATATATATAAATAGGAATCCCTTTTAATTACACACAAAACACACCCCACACACACACACAAACACAAAACCCCCACACACAACACACCACACACACAAACACCCAATATTTTATATATAATATATATTATAATATATATATATATATAATTCCCTTATAATATATTTTAATACCAAATTATATATATATATAATATATATTATTTTATATATTATATATGTGGAAAAAAAAACCCAAAATAAAAAAAAACTAGATTTTTGGAAAGTGTTTCATTTCAAAAAAATTAGTTTTTGTTTTCCGGGGTTTTCTTCCATTCTATCAGCACGGAAGAGTGTTTTGCTTTTCATATATATATATGTATATGTATATATATATATATATATATATATATATATATATATATATAGTATAATATATTAGTATATATATATATATATATATATATATATATATATATATATATATATGTGCGTGTGTGTGTGTGGTGTGTGTGTGTGTGTATCTATATATAGTATATATTATATATATTTACATTTATATCATATACATGAAATATATATATATATAATATATATATATATATATAATTATATATATATATATTGTATATATATATATATTACTTATATATACATATATACACATATATATGTATATATTATATATATGTATATATATATATACATATATATATATATATATTATATATATGTGTGTGTGTGTGTGTGTGTGTGTTGTGTGTGTGTGTGTGGGTGTGTATGTGTGTGTGTGTGTGTGTGTGTTGTGTGTGTGTGTGTGTGTGTGTGTGTGTGTGTGTGGTGTGTGTGTATGTGTTATATATATAATATATATATATATATATATATATATATATATATGTATATATATATATATATATATATGTACATGTGTATATATATATATATATATATATATATATATATATGAATATATATATATATATACATATTGCTACGCCAGTGGGTCTTTGTCTCTGTGCGAAACATGTGTTAACATGAAAAGGATGACCTGGGCATGTGTTAACATGAAGGGACCTGGGCAAATATGAAGCAATGGCTTTGAGCGAAGGAGCGGAGGAACAAGCCAAGATAGACGCAGTTGGGTGCTGCTCCTGTGAAGACCTCGTGTGTGCCTTTGTGACCTGATAAACTGTTATAAGCTGTATCGTGCAGTGTGACATGCTGGTTTCCCCCTGTATTGTGCCTATAGAAAAGTGTACGGGTAACTTGTGTAAATAAAGGAAAGACTGTCATTTTGTGTTTATTTCGTGCCCTGCCTCGCCACTTCGCGTTTCCTCTCGTGGTGTTCTGGGGACACTGTGGTGCTCGGGCCTCTTGGAGCTGTTCAGTGTTCACGACCTGTGGATAGCCCGCCGTCTGCCTAGCCTGCCTTGTGTTGGTGGCAGAGAGACGAGGCGGTCGGCGTAACATTATGTCTTATATGTATATAAATGTTTTATATATATATATATATATATATATATATATATATATATATATATATATATATATATATATATATATATATATATATATATATATATATATATATATATATGTATATATATATATATATAGACAAGGTATGAATGAGAATGAATATCTTCACAATACAAGAGATGTATTTGACCGGTTTCGAATGCGTCTTCGTCAGAAATACATATTTCTGACGAAGACGCATTCGAAACCGGTCAAATACATCTCTTGTATTGTGAAGATATTCATTCTCATTCATACCTTGTCTACATTTGTCAATATGAATACGGTTCATATATATATATATATATTTATATATATATATAATAATATATAATAATATATGATATATTATATATGTATATATATATATATATATACATATATATATATATATTATATATATAGATATATATATATATATATATATTTAATAATACACACATATATGTATATATATATATATATATGTGTGGGTTATAATATATATATATATATATATAGATATATATATATATTATATTATATATGTATATTATTTAATATTAAAATTAATGTATAAAAT
>NW_023648876.1:2500-6627 GCF_015228065.2 Penaeus monodon | reverse complement strand
TATATATATTAATATTATATATATATATATTATCAATTATATTTTAAAAATATATAATATATATATATATATCTATGTAAAGTATTAGTTATTATTATTGTATTTATAATATTAAAAATTTTATAATGTATATATTATATATAATTATATATAATATATATATATATAACTATCATATTTTATATTATATATATATAGTTTATATATATATATTATATAAATATATATTATCTAAAAATATATATATATTTTGTATGATATATACATATATATATATATATAAGATATATATATATATATATATCTGTGTGTGTGTATCAGTAAATATATATATATATATATAATATATAAAATATAATATAATATATATATATATATATATATATATAGATATATATAATATATATATATATATATATATATATATATATCCCATATATATTATATAATAATATATATATATATATATATATATATACATATGTAAGTATGTACGTATATTTATTTATATATACATATACACGTGCATAAGGCCGCGGTGGCCGAATGGTTAGAGCGTCGGACTCAAGACTGCCACGACGGCAATCTGAATTCGAGGGTTCGAGTCACCGACCGCCGCGTTGTTCCCTTGGGCAAGAAACTTCACCTTGATTGCCTACCTAGCCACTGGGTGGCCAAGCCAGCCCAAGTCAAGTGCTGGTCCGAAGCCCGGATAAATATAGAGAATGATTACCTAAAAGGTACCACCGGCACTCTCCGTGGAAAGGAACTGGGGACCCTACCACGTACTCACTCCAAGAGCATCACAACATGAAAAAACTACAATTAAGTATCATGCTGTGACCACGGCGGCTCAGACATGAACCTACCGTTAAAAGAAGAAGATACACGTGCATATATATGTGTATATATATATATATATATATATATATAATATATATATATATATATATATATATATATATATAGATATATATATATATATATTCACATGCATATAATATATAATATATATATATATATTATATATATATATATATACATATATTATATATATATATATATATATATATTATATATATATATAAAATATATATATATATATATATATATAATATATATATATATATATATATATATATATAAGAAGAGAGAGAGAGAGAGAGAGAGAGGAGAAGAGAGAGAGGAGAGAGAGAGAGAGAGACTGAGGGGAGAGAGAGAGAGAGAGAGAGAGAGAGAGAGAGAGAGAGAGAGAGAGAGAGAGAGAGAGAGAGAGAGAGATGAACGCACTCATGATGTTTTTAGTGTAAATATATTCGCACATTTACATGTATATGAATTGAAAATATGATTTCGGATAATCACCTAGTATAACTCCACAACAATAAAAAAAAGTAATAGCTTCGTAATGATATCCGCTGTGCTTCCGGAACTGTCGGCTGCTGGAAATAATTACTACGGTAGTATATACGGCATAAAAAAGCACCAGAATGGTTTAAATTACCATTTCCCAATCTGAGTATGAACCTAACTATAAAAAAAGTTTATTTATTTATTTTTTTTATCTGATGCTTGTTCCACTCCGTTGTTGTTTGGGAGGATACCTTATTTTTTCGATGTGCGTAATCTTAAAAAAGCATTTTTTCACGCTTTAAAAAAAAGGAAAATTTTTACGTGCATATTGCAAAATTGGGCCCTTTTGTGTTCGGCCTTTCCCTTTCGCTGTGTTTTCCCTTTTCTTATTTTTCACTAATAGCTTTTTGAAGTATAAAAAAATTGTTACCCTTAATTTTTTTTTTTATTTTTTTTTTTTATAATTTAATTTTTCCTTTCTCTTTTTTCTTTCATTTTTTGTTCTGTCAAGAAAAAAAAAATATATAAAATTAAAATTTATATATATATTTATATATATATATATTATAAAATTAAAATATAATTATATATATAATATAATATCCCACACACACATGCCAGGTGTTTTTTTGTTTGTGTGGTGGGGTGCGTGAAATATTTTATGTATATTTTATAAGTGTTTTTATATATATTATATATAATAAAATAATAATATAATATGATATATTTTATATATATATTTTATATAATGTCATATTTTATTTTTATATTATATAAATATATGATATAATATATTTATGATATATAATAATATATATATATTTTATAATTATAAGTCTATTAAAAATATATTATATTTTATATATATAAATTTATATATATTTTTAAATTAGATATAAAAATGATGGGACACACCACACACACCACAAATATTTAAAATATAATTATATATATATATATATATATATTTTTATATTATATATATAATATATATATATTTTTTACCCCAATATTATAGGGGAGACAGAAAATAAATAATAATATAGATATTTATAGACACCACCACCCCACACCACACACAACACCACACACACACACCACACACACACACCCCACACACACACACACACACAAACACACATCCACACACACACACACACACAAATTTTTATATATATTATATATAATATATGTTAATAATATATTAAAAATATATATATATATATATTTTATAAAAATATATTATATAAAATATATATATAATATATATATATAATAGGTATATATATGTATATATGAATATATATATATTTTTATTAAAATATAAAATTATTATTTAAATAATATCATTATATTATTTTTTATTATATTATGCATATATATGTGAAATAATATATAGGGCCATATTTTTAAAATATATATAATATTATATTATATTTATATATATTATGCTTTTAATATAACACATATATATGCATAATTTTATAATATATAACATAATATTTTTTAATATAGCATATTTTATGTGTATATTTTATATGGCATAAAATATAAATAATATATAATATATAATTTTAAAAAAATTAAGAAGATTATAGATATTTTTTACACATATATTTTTGAAATTTTATATGTTTATATAAGATATATAATAAAATATAAAAATTATATATAGATAATATATTTTATATATATATATAACCATATATCCCCTATAAACACATATATATTAAATAAAAATTTAAAAAAATATTTATATATATTTTTAATATATTATATATATATAATATTTAAAATTTTTAAAATTATAAAAATATAAATTATAATATTATATAGAAAATATATATATTTTAATATTATTTTTATATTTAATATATTATGTAATATATATATGTTTTATATATATATATTAGATATAATTTATAATTATATATATAATATATTTTTGTGTGTGTTTTGGTGGTGTGTAATGTGTGTGGTGTGGGTGTGTGTGTGTGGTGTGTGTGTGTGTGTGTGTGTGTGTGTGGTGTTGTGTTTTGTGTGGGGTGTGTGTGTGTCTATAACTACATTATCTATCTTTTTCTGCCGTCTCACTATTAAAATTTTTTTAAAATTTTTTTAAAATATATATAAAATTATATTAAATATTTTTTAAAATAAATATAATATATTATAATATATATTTATAAATATGGTGTGGTGTGTGTGTGTGGCCTATATATATAATAAAATTAAAATATATTTTACAAATATATATATAATAAAATTATAAAATTATTTTATAATAGCCCTTATATAAAATTTTAATTAATTTTATATATATGATATTTTTAATTTAAATAAATATATTTTATTTTAAAATATTTATATATGGGCCCCCTTTTTAATATTATAAAATTAATAAAATTTTATATATTTTAAATTAAAATATCTATATATATATATTATTATTATAAACAATTATATATATACATATATATACACGCACACACACACACAAACACACATACACATGTGCATGTGTGTGTGTATATATATGTATATATATATATATATATATATATATATATATATATATATATATATATATATATATATATATATATATATATATGTTATTTTTCTTGACAGAGACAAACAATGAAAAGACAAAGAGAATGGAAAGTGACATTATAAAAAATAAAAAATAAATAAAAATTAAGCTTAACAATTTTCTATACTTTCAATAAGCTATTAGTGAAAACTAAGAAAAGCAAACACAGCGAAGGAAAGGC
>NW_023648875.1:0-6628 GCF_015228065.2 Penaeus monodon | reverse complement strand
ATTTATTGGGGAAATGGCCCCATGAAGTTTCCAACCCGGGGTGAATTAACAAAGGTGGCCATGATGGGGTTTCAAATGGGGAAAATGCCCCAGTTTGAATTTGGAAAGTTTTGGGAGTGCACTGTTCAGTAAAAAACTGCATCTATTTAAGAAAAAGGACCCAAAGGGCCTTCTCGAGGGTTCCCAAAAAGGGGTTTTCCCCAAGGTGATCCCGAACCTTTGAAATTCCCAAGGAGTAAAAAATGAATGGGCAAGCCCAAAGAGGTTTTTTCCAAATCATTTATTTTGGATTATGTGGGGGAAAGGTAGGGGATGAATGTGTAAGGTCGTGTCAAGTTATTCTCCAGCCTTCACCGCAGTGTTGCGGCAGGGGAGGGCCCGGGAAAGGGAATAATGACGTACCATTCTTTTACTCCCCAGGGGCCCATTACAAAGGTTTCCCATAATGGGCCTGGAATTAAAAATCCTTCAGGGAAATGTAAAGACCATGACAATACACCATCAATGGTTTCACTACTAGATACTTTCTAATGAAATGCTTTTATGTTTACCAGGAAGTTTTAGGGGGGGGAGGACTTTTCCCCCTTTTTACCTGGTTTGGGAGGGGAACCATTTTCGTTTTTCCCCTTTTTTACTTTTGGGGGGAAGGCCAGAGCGACAAGTGTGATGTTCCAGAGGGAAAATGGCGAGGGATTGGCAGGTTTGTAGGGAGGAGTGATCTTTGTAAATTTGAGTATCATACAAATTTGAATTCTTCATTTTCACCCCCCCCCCCACCCTGGGTCCCCAACGAGGGGGGAAACTATAGTTGGGGCTCAAAAACTCCCAAAAGCCACAGGGGTAATGGGGAAATTACGCAACCACTATTACAGTATGAGGCAGTCACGGGACCTAGCGTACCGAGAAAAGTGATGCTTTACCCCAGCCATATTTGACCAGCCGATTTACTTGACCGGGCCTTTATAAACCCCCCGTTAACCCGAATAAAAGGGCCCCAAAGGGGGTGTGTTGCTGTGAGGGTGCAGGTGCGCTCGCTAACCTCAGGACTCCCGTCTCCTGGTAAAACGGGTGCCCAATGCCGGCAAACACACTTGGAGTTCTCCTGGTCCCAAGATGGGAAAGAACCAGGGGTGGGTACACCCCTTTCCCCTTTTAAAGGCCCTTTGGGGACCCGGAAGCCATTTTGTCTATCCCCAGGTGACCCCTCCAGTTTGGGTAGCCCCCGGCCGGTCACCCGATCATTGGGACCTCAAGCCCCCCCCCCCCCCCCCCGGCAAGGGGTTCCCTTAGGGGGGAGTGGCGAGGGGGGGTGATGCCGAGGGCAGCCAGGGCCTGTCATAGTGATATAAAAAGGGCCGAGAATGATCTTGGTCCCCTTTTCCCCTTCAAGTGTAGCAGCTGGGTGGCGGTGAGAGAGGGGGACCGGGGGGGAGAGGATAGGTCAATTTGGGCAAGAGAAAGCCTGTAATATTCGGAAGCCCCGGGGGGGAACCCCAAAGGGATTTGGGGGCGAGCAGAATGTAAAAGCCTGTACGAGCGATTCACGGTCTTGATGTGCGCGTCCAGGAGAGCTTATCGTCGATGGGACCCCCGAGCAGTTTGGTGGAACGGACTACGCGAGCGGAGGGTGTCTAGCGGAGGAGGGGGGGGACGGGGTTGGTGGAGAAGTCAAACGCACCCACTGATTCTGGCTTTGACGGTGACTGATTTCGGTGGTCCAGGAGAGGAGGTTGTCGAGGGTGCGGGGATGGCGGAGGGCAGGGCAGGAAATTACAATGGCCCCACGGGTCGAGTCACCCACGTATTCCAACGATGCCGGTAGGGGAGAGCACGTTAATCATGACTAGGAAGATAGGGCCCCTTTCAGTCCCGGGGGGAAATCCGCCGTGAGGGGCAGAAGGTGGAGACTTGCCCCTGCCGGCACGGCCCTTTTTGTTTTGGAGAGAAAGTCTCCCGCCGGGGATGAGGCACCCCCTGATGCCCGTGGAAGTGTGCTTTTGAGATGCCCGTGGGGGGGTCCACCAGGAAAAAAAGTTTCTTGAAACTATGAAGATACTGGTGTCGGAGTATTTGTGCTTGTCGAGGGGGGCGTGGACGAAGTCGAGGAAGCGACGTGGCAGTGTGGGTGGAAGGGAGGCATTTTTGGAATGCCGAGTTCAACGTTGGGGCCCTGGTAACCCCGGGCGGCGACAAAGCTTTCACACAGCAGGCGGGGCAACGATAAATGGCGATGGTCGTAGTTCCCCGAATGAGGCGGGGTTGGGGTTTTCCCGAGGGCGGTGCCCCAAAGCGGTCTCCCATTGTGATGGGCATTATTACTGTTGCAATGAGGGTTAATAATAAAGTAAGAGGAGGGGTAATTTCCATTGCAAACTCCTTTGATGAGGCGCATTTGGGGGGTCAAGGGATGGGTCTCTTTTTTTGATGCAGATTTTTCCAGCTTCTGAAGCACCGGGAAGACTGACGGGAAAAAAAAAAAACAAGGAGCAGGCCGGCAGATGGGCGGGGAGGGGGTTTGGTTTTGGGGGGGGTAGTGCTGAAAAATTTGAGGCGAAATGGATTGAGAGCCTCTGCGTTCACGGGGGAAAGGTTGCTGGTGCGGGAACGTGACGGCCGATTTGAAAGGCTGCACGCTCCCAATTTTTTGACCCTTGCGGGGCAGGTGTTGTATTTTGTTGTGGTAGAAGGTTTTTTGGCTTTTTTTTTTTCCTGATGACGTGTGCGGGGGTGATTTTTGGGCCCCCGGTGATTTTGGCGAGTGGAAGGCTGTTTTCCCTTGTTGAATGAGGCGTTGATGCAGCCGTATGCAAGGAGGTAGTGGGGGGTTTACTGAGTGATTTTTTCGGAAAGAAGTGGTGAAAACCCGTAGGCCGGTCGGAGATAGCAGGCCATTGTCCCCAAAATCCAGCGGTAAGAAGTCAGTCCAGGGGTTTTTGGGAAAACCCCACTCCCCAAACTGTATGTTTTGGGGGACGTGTGAGGGGCCCTGTATTTCCTGGTCTGGTCGCTTTTGGCTGAGAGACGGTGGGCAAAGGGGCAGCCAAAACAGATACGGCTGCTGGGGCCGACAGGAGAATTAGGTAGAGGAGGTGGTACCAGTCATGTAAATCAGTAAGGATCAAATCCAGGGTTTTTTGTTCGAAAGGGGAAATTTTTAATTTGTGACAGATGGAGTCATTTGAGGTCAAAGGGTTTCGATTTCATTAAAATACCAAAATATTTCATTTGCATGACGGGTTCGCCGCGCAGGTCAGTGGTGTGGGTAGGGGTGAGTAGCGGGTTTTTTGGGGGGACTCTGGGGGGTGGTAAAACACAGAGATGGGGGGACTGGCGAGGCGAGGGTGGTGGGGAAAGGGTGCCCCGAAACCAAAAACACTTCCAGGTAAACCCGGAAACTTCCACGTCCAAGGGGGTGGGGCGAGAGGTCATTTTGGGCAACAGAAGACCCCTCCTCCAGTTTTGTTTGTGGGGGAGGCGATGGAAGAGTGTAGCCGGATATGTTGGTATAAGCCGGGATTTGCCACGCCTCAGGATGGCTACAATTCCCGGTGTTTCGAAGGTGATAGTGTACAGTCGTCTATTTGTTGTTAGGGATGGACATTAGAAGGAGGAAATTTTGGGAAAACTGACAGAGTCGGGGAATTTCAAAAGTCGGTGGGGTTTTAGCTGGTTGGGCCTATTTGCTTGTTCCTGCCCGGGGGTATGGGGAATGCGCCGGGGGAGTGTGACCCCCTTCCTTTGCTGCCCGGGCATGAAAAAAGTCTAAATTTTTTAATATGTGTATACTTCACGCTGGGGATCCACGCTGTTTTTAAGAGAATAAAAAGTTTTTCTGTTTTAAACCCAAAAAAGCCCAACTTAAAACAGGGAACACCAAAAACCAAAGAAAGAGGGAAGGGGCGAGGGAAATAGTTGGGGGGCCCAAGTATCGCAAGTAAAACTCAATTTTGAAAGTACACCTACAATGGAAACACTGAAAAACACTGCACAGCATTTTTCAGCCTAAAGGGGAATCAAAAAATTCCCGGGGCAGAAAAAAAAAGGTGAGGCCAACGCCGGCTTGGCTGCCCAGGAGCGCGACTTGAAAGTCCCCTTGGACGGCGTCAGGTCAAAGAGGTCTTTTTCCCCTCCCGTGAGGGAAAGGGTACCCCCTAGAGATGAGGTTCCTACAGGGGCTTCTGATCACAGACCTTGTGAAGTTGGACCCAAAAAGGGGAAATGGCTTTATTTTTTTTTTCAGGAAATACTGGAAGAACCCCCATAGAACCCATAGTTTTTTATATTTTATTTTGTTTAGGATTTGGGATACGCCAGCCCAAAGGGTTTTAGAGGGGGCAACAAATATTTTTTGAGATATTCTAGATTTAAAATTTTTAATTGTTTTTTTATCATCATTACACTATTAATTTTGTTTGGGGTTAGTATTGGTTTCTTTTATCGAATCAATTTTCATTACATATTGCATTATCGTCTTATCTTTTCTTACCCTTTACCTTCACCTTACCTTTACCTTCCCCTTTACCTTCACCCCACCTTCCCTCACCTTCATTTCATTTTCATTTCATCTTCATCTTCTCTTAAACTTTTTCTTTATTTATCTTTACTTTATTTTATCACATCTACATAATTTTAAAAATCAACATTTCATTTTCATTATCAAATTATTGTAATATATTATAATAATAATTTTATTTCATCATCAATATTATTGCTTTGTTAGATAATTATCATTTCTCCTTTTAGTGGTTTTTCCAGAAGATTATTATGATAAAAGTTATAGTTATAATTACTATGTTACCTTTTTATTTTATTATTTTTTATTATTATTTTTTATTTTTATTTTTTATTATTATTATTTTATTTTATTATTTATTATTTTATTTTTAATTTTTTTTTTTTTTTTATTATATTATATTTTATTTTAATTAAATATATTATTATTATTTTTATTATTATTATTTTTTATTATATTATTTTTATATTTATTATCATTTTTTTATTTCTAATTTCATTATTCTTCCCTTTCCCCTTCTCTCTCTCCTTCTCTCTCCTTTTTTTCTCTTTAATCACACAGAAGGAAGGGGAGACAGACTACTGAGAGGAGGGGGCGATAAAAAAAAGAGAGAAAGAGGGGAAAAGAGAGAGAGAAAAACAGAAAATGCGATAAGAAACCTTACCGAAAAACCCTTTGGTTCCAGGACCCAGCTGCCCACATTTGACCTAGTGGCCTTTTTTAGCAGTAAGAAGCTGTTATGACACTTGTAAGCCCAGTTCTTATGAAACGAAGGTTCAAAACCGATGAACATTTAGAGTTTAAGTCCCTCAGCGCCAGCCCAGTGTGATAGGAGTGGCTAATAAAAGGAGCTGGAACAAAATCCCAAACGTAAAAGTAGGTCGTGGGGCATCAATTTCTAAATTTTTGGACAATAATTCTGGGAAGATTGTATCGTTTCCCCGAGGGCAGTTTCCCACGTCCACCTGCGAGCGACTCACGGCCTTGGTCACTAACCCTTTTCCCCCCCGGGCTTGCGGCCGGCGTGGGGTGGGTGGTGGCGGACTGGCCCGAGGGGGCTGGCCGGCGGGTGGGCCCAAAATTCAAAAGAATGCCCGTAATTTTCCCGGTTTTACAGGCGGACGGACCCCTGACTACGTGCCAACGGGGGGCTGAAACGCGAGCAAAAGGACAATGGGCTTCAGGGATGACGATAAATATTTAAAAGGAAAGAAAATAATAAAGGTTACGATTCCAGAGATTTTGGACATTTTCAGCAAATATTCACGACTATAATCTCAATTTTGGAGGGCTGATTTATTGACCATTCAAAGATAGGTCTATAAGAGATTGAGAGACAGGACAGAAATAGGGAAAAAGACAGGGAGACATAGAAGAGAGAGGGAAAAGGGAGATGGAGACAGAGAGACACAGGCAGAGAAAGAGGGGGGGGGAGAAAAAAAGTCAGAAAAAAGAAGGGGGGGGTTTTTGGTGTTTGATAAAAAAGAGTGAGAGAAAGAGAGAAATGGAAGGGGCAATACAGGGAGAGAGAGGAAAAAGGGGGGCAACCATCGTAAATGACCGTATAGTGTGGGGTTTGCCGATCTGCGGGGCCAGCAAGGCGAGAGGGCAAGGGGCGGGTCGATCCCAAAAAGCGAGATTTATAGCTTGACTAGGGCCCGTACAGTCGGTCCCCCCCCCCCCCCCCCTTCGCCCCGCGCCCTTGCCCCCCCCGAACCTGTCGCTGCCATCCGGGGTGAGACGGTAAAGAGGTGCAGGGACGCGTCCAGCGTCGCAAGGCAAAGTCCGAGAGCCGCCGAAGGGGATGCGAGGGGGAAGTCCTACTGTCTTTCCCTTCCCCGGACTGAAAATTCTTTTTGCTTGTTGTTTTTTCTCTCTTTCTCCTCTCTCTTTCTCTTCTCTCTTTCTCTCTTCTCTCTCCTCTTCCTCCTCTCTCTCCTCTCCTCTTCTTTTGGCCTTTTATATATGCAGAGAAAAATATTCATAGAGTCGAGATAGTAGGGGCAACAGAGATCTTTCGTTTGAAAGCCAGGCCTTCCCGTGAGAATATGTCAGTCTTTTGTATAAAAATACAAAACAATACAAATTTTTAATATATATATATTATAAAATTAT
>NW_023648874.1:0-6628 GCF_015228065.2 Penaeus monodon | reverse complement strand
AAAATCGAAAAGAAAAAATGAAAGTGAGAAAAGAATTTTGTAACTTTTGTTTGAAAATATTATAAAATTTTAAATTTAAAATTTATTATATATTATTATACTATTATTATTATTATTGTTGTTATTATTATTATTATTATTATTATTGTTATTATTATTATTATTATTATTATTATTATTATTATTATTATTATTATTATTATTATTATTATTATTATCATTATTTATTATTATTATTATATTATTATTATTACTTTTTATTAGTATTATTGCCAAAACATATATTATAACTGTAATAATAACAATAATAATAATAATAAGTATAATAATAATGTTAATAGTCGTTATAATATCGTTATTAATATTATCATTGTTATCATTATCATTATTATCATTTTTACTAGTAGTATAATTGCAAAAATAATTATTATAACAGTAATAATTACTGTAATTACGATATTAATTAAAATAATGATATAAATAATTATTATAATATCGTTATTATTGTTATTATTATTGTTATTTCTATTATTATTGTTGTTGTTATAGTATATTTGCAAAATTTTATATTATAACTGCAATAATTGCAATAATAATGATAATAATTGCAATAATGATGATAATAATTGCAATAATGATGATAATAATTGCAATAATGATGATAATGATGATGATAATGATGATAATGATGATAATGATGATGATAATGATAATATTGATGATAATCATGATAATAATGATGATAATAACAGGAATTGTCTCCATTTATAATAAAAAAGGTAAAAGAAAATAATTCCCAAAAGACGAAAAGGCGGCAAAATCTAGCGAAATGTAGCCTTTTGAGAGTATACTCTAAATGACGTTTTTTCGATTTCTCTGATGATTTTGGCAATCATTAAGGTAATAATGATAATAATTACCAAAATCGTATTAATCACGACAATAATGAGGATAAAAGTGAGAATAAAGAGATTTTTGATAACATTTGATGATTATTAATATTATCAATATTATCATTATTATTATTATTATTACTATTATTATTATTATTATTTTATTATTATTATTATTATTATTATTATTATCATTATTATTATTATTTTATTATTATTAGTATTATTATTATTATTATTATTATAATTTTTTTATTAGTATTATGCCAAAACATATGTTATAACTGTAATAATAACAATAATAATAATAATAAATAAGTTTAATAATAATGTTAATAGTCTTATAATATCGTTATAATATTATTTGGTTATATTATCATATTATCATGTTACTAGCTAGTATAATTGCAAAAATAATTATTATAACAGTAATAATTACTGTAATTACTGATATTAATTAAAATAATGTATAAATAATTATTATAATATCGTTATATTGTTATTATATTGTTATTTTATATTATTGTTGGTGTAGTAGTATAGTTGCAAAAATTAGATATTGTAACTGCAATAATTGACAGAATAATGATAACAATTGCAATAATGATGATAATAATTGCAATAATGAGATAAATGATGATAGGTAATGATTATGATGATAAAATGATTGAGATAATGCATAACTTTCTAGGTAATCATGATAATAATGATGATAATAACAGGAATTGGCTCCAGTTATAATAAGAAAGGTAAAAGAAAATAATTAAGAAAAAGTCGAAAAAAAAGTGGCAAAATCTAGCGAAATATAGCCGTTTGGAGTATGCTCAAAATGACGTTTTTTTCGATTTCTCTGTGATTTTGGCAATTATTAGGGTAATAATGATAATAATAACAAAAATCGTATAATATGGACAATAAGAGGATGAACGTGAGAATTAAAGAGAATTTGATTACATTTGATTATATTATTATTATGATTATTATTATTATTATTATTATTATTATTATATTATTATTATGATTAATTATTATTATTATATTACTATTATAATAATAATAGACTAAAATCATTATGTATTGCTATATTATTATTTATTATTATTATTATTATTTATTATTACTTTTTTAGTGTATTATTGCCAAAAACATATATTATAACTGTAATAATAAAATAATAATAATAATAATAAGTATAATAATAATGTTAAATAGTCGTTATAATATCGTTATTAATATATTATTGTTATTATTACATTATTATAATTTTTACTAGTAGTATAATTGCAAAAAATATTTATTATAACATTAATAATTACTGTAATTAACTTTATTAATTAAAATAATGATATAAATATTTATTATAATTATCGTTATTATTGTTATTATTATTGTTATTTCTATTATTATTGTTGTTGTAAATTAGTATAGTTGCAAAATTATATATTATAAATGCAATAATTGCAATAATAAAGATAATAATTGCAAAATGATGATTAATAATTGCATAATGATGATTAATGATGATGATAATGATGCTAAATGATGATAATGATGATAATGATTATGAAACGATAATAGTGATGATAATCATGATAAAACAAATGAGATAAAATAACAGAATTGTCTACCATTTAAATAAAAAACGGTAAAAAAAAAATATTCCCAAAAGTCGAAAAAAGCGGCAAAAACTAGCGAAATATAGCTTTGAGCGTATACTCAAAATGACGTTTTTTCGATTTCTCGATGATTTTGGCAAGTTATTAGGTAATAATGATAATAATACCAAAATCGTATTAATCATGACAATAATGAGCGATAAAAAGTGGAGAAATTAAATGAGGAATTTTATAACATTTGATGATATGAACATTATCAATATTATCATTATTATTATTATTATTATATTTTTATTATTATATTATTATTATTTATTATTATTATTAGATTATTATTATTTATTCTATTAGAATAATAATAATTATTATTTCATATTTCATTATGATTATTGTTATTTTATTAATATTATTATTATTATTTCATTATTATCATTATTATTATCTATTATTATTATACTTTTTTATTAGTATTATGCCAAAACAATATTATAACTGTAATAATAAAAAAAAAATAATAATAATAAGTATAATAATAATGTAATAGTCGTTATATATCGTTATTAATTATTATTGTTATTATTATCATTGTTATCATTTTAACGAGTAGAAAATTGCAAAATAATTATTATAAACAGTAATAATTACTGTATTACGATATCTATATAAAATAAATGATATGACTAATTATTCATACTATTGTTGTTATTGTTATTATTATTGTTATTTTATTTTATTGGTGTTATTATTAGTATAGTTGCAAAATTATAATATAACTGCAATAATTGCCCATAATAATGATAATAAATTGCAATAAGGATGAAATAATGAATGATGATGATAAGGATGATGAAAATGATGATAATGATTATAATGATGATGATAATGATAATAATTGATGATAATCATGATAATAATTATGATAAATAACAGGAATTGTCTCCATTATAAGGAAAAAAAGGTAAAAGAAAAAATCCCAAAAGTCGAAAAAAGCGGCAAAATCTAGCGAAATTAGCCTTGAAGAGTATACTCCAAAATGGACGTTTTTTCGATTTCTAATGATGATTTGGCAACTATTAGGGTATAATGATAATAATTACCAAAAACGTATTAAATCATAAAATAATGAGGAAGAAAAGTGAGAATAAAGAGAATTTGAAACATTGATGATTATTAATTTATCAATATTATCATTATTATTATATTATTACTTTTATTATTAATTATTATTATTATGATCATTATGATGTATTATTATTATTATTATTATTCTTTTATTAGTATCCATTATTATTACTATTATAATAATCATAATAATAATAAGTATTATTATTAATTATTGTATTATTATATTATACTATTATTATTATTATTATTATTATTATTTTATTATTATTACCACTTATTATTATATCATTTTATATTACTTTGTTTTATTAGTATATTGCCAAAACATATATTATAACTATAATAATAACAATTAATAAGAGAATAATAAGAATGTATAAATAATAATATTAACTAGTCATTGTATAATATCGTTATTAATCTATTATTGTTATTATTATCATTATTATCATTTTTACTGTAAGTATAATTGCAAAATAATTATATATAACAGTAAATAATTTAACTGTAATACGATCATTACTTAAAATAATGATATAAAAAAAATTATTATAATATAGTTATTATGGTTATTATTATTGTTATTTATATTATTATTGTGTGGTTATTAGTATCGCTGGAAAATTATATTATTATAACGCAATAAATTGCAAAATAATGATAAAAAAAAATAATTGAGCAATATGTGATAAGAATTGCAATAATGATGATATGCTGATGATAATGATGTATAAAAGATGATAATCATGTGGTCTGATATGATAATGAATAAATTGATGAATACTTTCAGAACAATAAAGATGAAAATACAGGAATTGTCTCCAGTATAATAAAAAAAAAGGTAAAAGAAAATAATTCCCAAAAGTCGAAAAGCGGCTAAAGTATCGCGAATAAGCCTTTGAGAGTATACTCCAAAATGCCGTTTTTTTGATTTCTTGATGATTTTGGCAACTTATTTTGGTAATATTGAAAATAATACCAAAATCGTATTAATCATGGACAATAATGATGTAAAGTGAGAATAAAGAGAATTTGATAACATTTGATGATATTAATATATCCAATAATCTATCATTATTATGTATTACTATTATTATTATTATATATTATTATTATATTATATTATATATTATTATTGTTATTATTATTATTATTCATTACTATTATATTTATTATTATTATTATTATTATTATTATTATTATTATTATTATTATTTTATTATTACTTTTTTATTAGTATTATTGCCAAAACATATATTATACTGTAATAATAACAATAATAATACTAAATAAATAAGTATAATAAGAATGTTTAATAGTCGTTATAATATCGTTATTAATATTATTATTGTTAGTAATTATCATTATTCTATTTTATTACTAGTAGTATAATTGAAAAATATTATTATAACAGTAATAATTACGAGATAATAAAATAATGCGAGAAATAAATTATTATAATATCGTATTATTGTTATTATTAGTATTATGTCTATTATTATTGTTGTGTTATATTATAGTTGCAAAATATAATTATAACTTCAATTAATACAAGAATAATGATAATAATTGCCATAATGATGATAATAATTGCATCTAATGATGATAATGATTATGAGAATGATGATAATGATGATAATGATTGATGATAATGATAATATAAATGATAATCATGATAATTAATGATGATATAAGATGAAGGAATTGTCGCCATTATAATAAAAAAGGTAAAAAGAAAATAATCCCAAAAGTCGGAAAAAAAAAAGCGGCAATATCTAGCGAAATATAGCCTTTTTGAGAGTATAATCCAAAATGACGTTTTTTCGATTTCTCTGATGATTTTGGCAATAATTAGGGTAATAATGATAATAATTACCAAAATAGTATTAATCATGACAATAATGAGGATAAAGTGAGAATAAAGAGATTTTGATAACATTTGATGATTATTAATATTATCAATATTATCATTTATTATTATTATTACTATTATTATTATTATTATTATTATTATTATTATTATTATTATTGATTATTATATTATTATTATTATTATTATCATTATTATTATCATTATTATTATTATTATTATTGTTACTCTTTTTATTAGTATTATTGCCAAAACATATATTATAACTGTAATAATAACAATAATGATAATAATAATAAGTATAATAATAATGTTAATAGTCGTTATAATATCGTTATTAATATTATTATTGTTATTATTATCATTATTATCATTTTTACTAGTAGTATAATTGCAAAAATAATTATTATAACAGTAATAATAACTGTAATTACGATATTAATTAAAATAATGATATAAATAATTATTATAATATCGTTATTATTGTTATTATTATTGTTATTTTATTAATATTGTTGTTGTTATTAGTATAGTTGCAAAATTATATATTATAACTGCAATAACGGCAATAATAATGACAATAATTGCAATAATGATGATAATAATTGCAATAATGATGATAATGATGATGATAATGATAATATTGATGATAATCATGATAATAATGATGATAATAACAGGAATTGTCTCCATTTATAATAAAAAAAGTAAAAGAAAATAATTCCCAAAAGTCGAAAAAGCGGCAAAATCTAGCGAAATAAAGCCTTTATAGAGTATTCTCGAAAATGACGTTTTTTTCGATTTCTCTGATGATTTTGGCAATTATTAGGGTAATAATGATAATAATTACCAAAATCGTATTAATCATGACAATAATGAGGATAAAAGTAAGAATAAAGAGAATTTTGATAATATTTGATGATTATTAATATTATCAATGTTATCATTATTATTATCATTATTACTATTTTATTATTATTATATTATTATTATTAGTATTATTATTATTATTATTATATTATAGTATTATTATTATATTATTATTATTATTATTTATTATTAATTAATTAATTATATTTTTTTTTTTTTTTTTTTTTTTTTTAAAAAAAAAAAAAAAAAAAAAA
>NW_023648873.1:0-6628 GCF_015228065.2 Penaeus monodon | reverse complement strand
TAACGTACTTCGCAGGGCCCCATAGAATCAGGGCTGAGATCCACAGTGTTCTGAAGCCAAGTACAACACCAGATTTGTTTTGTTGCCGTGGGCGGAGTAGTAATGGATATAATCATCTTATTCGTAGGCTTCCTGTATACAGAAAAACGTAGGCTATCGTCACCCCAGTGAATAGGTGTCTAGGATCCTCTTCCCTCCACGGTGAACTGGATTATCTCGTAGATGGAGTTAAGCCGGATCATTGTATGTTGTAAGCACGACCTTGGGGGAACAATGACAAGGACACCATCTACGTAACGAAGTCACGTTGAATGTCTGAAGATTATCCGCGTCTCCACGAACAGGCAGGCCATGACTGCACACAGAGGGGAGCCGTGGCAAGATCTTAATCTGCTGGTATCTTCCCCAGCAAATTCGAAGTCGCCGAAGTCCATGCATAACTTCACTAGGCGAACGAAGGATGATGTCTCGCAGCGAAAGTTCAGCATCAGTCATGAAGCTGGTGACCCTCTGACTGCTCGAACAACGAGTGGGAGGTCACAGTCGTCAGGTGTTTCGTCAGCTCATGTCTAATATAATATATCATATATATATATATATATATATATATATAGTATATATATATATATATATATATATATGTATATATATATATATATATATATATATATTATATTATATATATATATATAATATATATATATATATATACTCTGTAATTCTTAGATGTATGTATTTCTGACGAAGATATAATCGAAACCGGTTAAATACATCTCTTGTATTGTGAAGTTATTCATTCTCATCCTTTTGTGCATTTGTCAACATGAATACGGTAAATGGTGAGTGGTGGGATTTTTTCACAAGACGCAAGACCAAAGTTGTTAAGAACCGACGTTGTTTCCTGATGGAAAGCAAGTATTTGCCGCTTTCAGCTCCGAGCCATTTTAATCCAGCGAGCATCCGTTCCCTGACAGTGTTTGGGCCTTCCTTGTGGAGGCCATTAGGACTCTACAACATCGACTCTACGACTCTAGAGGGCGGACACCTTCCCCATGAGCTGGTCCTCCAATTACAGCAGGAAGATCAAGTCAGCGAGTCATATACAAAGCGAAATTACATCGTATATGCAGCAAGAGGAGATGGACAAAGCTGGACCAAGTGATTTTCTCAGATTTATGTCTTCCAAAACACCTGACTCTCTTGGAAAAAGAAGCCCTCTCTCTTGGCCTCAAATTCGTCACCGGGCACGAAAGCAAGGACCTAATCGACTACGTTATTTCGAACCACCACTGGACCGATTGTGACGTCGACAAAGGGTTCGCCCAAGGAATTACTGCGTGCTGTATGGCTGGTATGTCGCCGCGCCCCCCGGCGATCCCATGCAGATATATCACCGCGCTGAAGGGCCTCCGCGACGACGAGACCATCGTCATCACCCAGGCTGATAAAGGTGGGGATATTGTTGTTATGGACAAAATTGACTATATACTTAAAATTAACAATTTTTTTTCCGATGCTCCTGTTTACAGGAAAGTAACGAAAGGTGAAGGGAAGATGGAAGCTGCCAGGTTCAAGAAGAAGGCAAGGGATTTACTCCTGCGTTCAGCTGAAGGTATGGCCCTACTTCACCTGCTGGAAGAGGCTCCCCGCAACCTGCCCATGAAAGGTCTCCCGAAGGTACACAAGCCAGGCGTACCGATGAGATCGATCACCTCTGGTATTGGGCAGCGCTCCCCATCGTTTGACTTAGTATTTGGCTAAACCCCTCTCCGGCGATATGAAGGTCATCATTGATTCCCACCTGAAGAATTCCGGGGACTTCATCAAACGCCATCAGAGATCCAGGTGCAAGAATAAAAAGCTTGCTACTTTTGATGTAAAATACCTCTTTACCAAGTTACCTACAGACTGAGCAGTCGAGAGGGTCACCAGCTTCATGACAGATGCTGAACTCCCGCTGCCGAGACATCACTTCGTTTGCCTAGTGAAAGTTATGCATGGACTTCGGCTACTTCGAATTTGCAGGGGAAGAATACGAGCAGATTAGTGATCCTGCCACGGGCTCCCCCCTGAGTGCAGTCATGGCCTGCCTGTTCATGGAGACGCTGCAGAGGGATAACAACAAAGGATATAATCTGCAGACGTTCAACTTGGGCTCTGTTACGTAGATGGTGTCCTTGTCATTGTCCCAGAAGGTTGTGCTTACAACATACACTGAGGCGGCTTACTCCGTCTACGAAAAAATCTAGTTCACCGTGGAGGAGAAAGACGATCAGAAATTATCTTTCCTGGACACTCTGATCCATAAGGGTGACAATAGCCTACGTTTCTCTATAACACGGAAGCCTACTAATAAAGTAATATATCCTTATACCTCCCACAGCAACAAAAAATGTTTGCAATTAGTTTCTCCTCAGAACACAGGATCATGCAGCCCGAATTCTGGTATGGTGACATCCGCACCATAGGAATTCACACATGTGGCCCATGTAGTTGAGCGGACGTCTACGAATGGAAGGAACAAAGTTGTCCATGAGCTAACAAACAGAAGGAAAATATGGAGCTGCATACATGTACAGAGAATGAGTCACCACGCATCGGCAGATCAAGCTATCCACAGTCGTGCAGACATTATTGAACAACGGGCGGAGATCATAGTGTCGGTGTTTCGTCACTCGTGTCTGATATATATATATAAAATATTATATATTAATTATATAGATAGATAGATAGATAGATAGTAGATGAAGATAATGATGATAGATTATTCTCTGTAATTTTTTTGATATGTATTCTGATGAAGATATAATCAAAACCCGGTCAAAACATCTTTTTTATTGTGAAGTATTATTCTCATTTATCCTTTTCTACATTTGTCAATATTGAATGGTTCAAATATTTTTATATTTTTAATATATTATATAATATTTTTATTAATATTAATTTTTTTTATTTTTTTTATTATAGTAATATATAATCTTTATTTTTATATAAGATTATATATACTATATACTTTATTTTTTATATATAACTTTGATATGTGGTGTATATATATTAACATATACACATTGTATGTACATAATACATGATATATTGTGTGTGGTGAACAATACAACAAAGCCCAGATGGTATGTTTTCACCCTCTATCCTCGCAGTGCCCTTTCCTCCTTTGGGCGGATGCGGTTTTTCGTTTGCTTTTCTTTTGGCACTTCTACACGAAGTAAGCATCCGTCCCGAAGGGAGACACCGCCAAAATCTGTCAGATTTATCAGACGGAGAG
Source organism: Penaeus monodon (assembly GCF_015228065.2). Lineage (NCBI taxonomy): Eukaryota > Metazoa > Arthropoda > Malacostraca > Decapoda > Penaeidae > Penaeus > Penaeus monodon. Next base: position 3,348 of record NW_023648873.1, on the reverse strand, counting down.
GAGAGAGAGACAGCGACAGACCAAGACAAAAAGGGGTCCGCTCCACAACCTCGCCCTCGACTCCGGGGACCAGAGGTCTGTTGCTCTGATGGTATCAAGAACCTCACAACACCAATACCACGCTCCTCACCGTCTGCTTTTACGACGACTGCCCTTCAAAGGTTTCCTCGCCCCCTTTAAGGCCCAGCCATTGTTCTAAGCTTCTTTTGACCCCAACCTACCCGCCATTAATTTTTTGGTTTCCCTACTCCCCACGTCGCTAAAGATTATCCTCGCACTCTCCCCTGCCACACTCGCCAAACCCCCGGCCCCCTGCCTCTCCAAAATTTAGCGCCCCCTCATCAAATAGCGTCCATTTCTATCCTTTGTCACTTTCCCAGCGCAACACCCTTCCTCGCCACTATTAAAAGTAAGGGTGCTATTATGCCAGATTAACGGGCCCTCCCATCCCTACCCCACCTCATATACAAGTTGTTTTTTTAAAATTAAAAGTACACGCCACCCAACGATACACAACCAATCTATATTACAAACTTTTCAGGGCTTACCTGTTTTACAACACACCAAAAAACGAATTAAAGTGAGATACATCTAAGTGATAGCCACCCTCACCTCACCCCCTCTTTCCCCCATCCAAAAACCATCCGAATTGATATACGTGATATTCATTTTTTTTTTCGTCTTTATCGGTTTTGTCCTCTCGTCTAGGATATCTTTTTTTTTTCTCAGAACAAAAGATTTCATGCCAATTTTTTAATTTTCTTCTTCCCTTTCCCGTCTCACTATTCATGTTTTTTGTTGGTACATTCTAAAATTATCTTCATCTTTTATGGGAAAGCTTTTTTGAAATATAAAAATTTTTTTTATTACCGTCCTAATCGTCCACTTTTTGCATACAGATTTAGATTTTCCATAACCACCAAATACCACTTGACACTCCATGGAATTAACTTATTAGTTTAATGTACCCCCCCCTACTTTAAAACCTCAATTTATAGCCCCTTTTTGAATTGATTTTGTTTATAAGTGGTTTATGTTCTTGTTTTAATATTGGTTTTTGTAACATTTTAAAATGAGAGCCCCTGTTGGGAAAATGGCAGGGTGAGGAAAACTTTTTAGCCCAGGTTCCCAAATTTTGGTTATATATGTATTTTTGCCAAAAATAATTTTTAAATTTTTTTCCCAAAAATTTTTTATTTTTCCCTTTGCAAATAAGAATTAAAAATTTATTGACTTTATTTTTTTTTTTTTTGGTTTTAGGGCTACCCTTTATTTTCCCCCTTTTGCCCTTTTCTTTAAACTTTTTTTTAATGGTTATTTACTTTTTTTTTTTTTGTACCTCCCCCCCCCCCCCCTGGGCACCCGCCTATAATGGGGGGCCCAGGAACAACCCCAAACCCCCCGGGAAATTTTCCCGCAAGGGTTTTGCACGGAAAAGGTTTTGAAAAGCCCCTTCCCTCATGTTTAAAAAAAATTGCAAAAACCGGTGAACGCACAAGCCCCCCCGCTGCAAATTTTCCCCTTTGCCCGGGGCCGGTTTTTTCTTTTACACTTTTTTTGAGAAAAAGGGAAACCACCGAGAGGTTGCCGCTTTTTAAAAAAAAACTCTTTTAGACGGGGGAAAAAAAAAGGAGAAGTCCCCGGGCCCAAAAAAAACCCTCTCCCAAAGGGGGAAAGGGGAGAGGGGGGCCACAACTTTCCCCCCCAAAACCCCCCGCTTGACCCCAGACAAGATATGCGTTTTTTCCCCTAAAATACGGGGAGCTAAGCCAGATTTTTTCGGCTGGGGCGCGAGGAAGAACCGGGCCCTATTTTGGGTCCGGCCAGGGGTACTGGAAAATGCGGTTGCAAAAAAGTGGTTAAAAAAGTTCCCTAAAAAACAATTTTATATAAAACAAATATAGTACAAAAAGTATTTTTTGGAAATAAAAAAGCCGATTTAATTATTTAAAGTTACAAACCTGTTAACCCATTAATAAATTTTTGGGGGTTGGGGGGTGGGGTTGCTTTGTGGTGTGGGGTTTTTTAAAATATATTTTGGTTTTTTTTTGCCCCCCCCCTTCCCCGGTGAATAGGTATTTGGGGGTAACCAAACCTCCCCCCACCACCCCAACCCATAAAAGGTTGAAAGGACTTCACCCATGCAAAAATCATAAAAGATTGACACAAGTTTTACGCCCACTCCCCCCCACTCTAGAAATTTAAGAATTTTTAAAACCCCCGGAAAATGGGAATTTTTTAAAAATAAATTCAACCGATGTATCGGCATAAATTATAAAAGGGGAAAATTAAAATTTTTAAATATATAATTTTAAAGTAAAATAATATAAATTTAAAAAATAATATAAAATATTATATAAAATTTTTAAAATAAAAATTAAAATATATTAATATTATATATTATTTATTTAAAATATTTGTTTTTGTGTGTGTGTGTGTGTTTTGGTTGTGTGTGGGGTTTTTTTCCCCCTTTTAATTGTATTATATATATTAATTTTATATAATATATTAAAATATATATATAATGTATGTGTGTGGTGGGGGTGTGTGTGTGTGGTGTGTGTATTTATAATATATATTAATATATAAAAATAATTTTTATATTATATAATATAATATATATATATATTATAATATATATAATTTTATATATTATTTTTATATGATATATAATAAATTTTATATATATATTAATTTTATATATATATATATATATATAAATATATATAAAAATCTCTTTTATATAGATTTTATATAATTTTATATATATATATTATATTATATATATAAAATAATATAATAAAAAAAAAACCAAAAAAAAAATATATCTTATCTACTATATATATATTTTATTATATATATTATATATATATAATATAAAACAACCCACACACCCACCCACACCCACACACACAAAACCACCTATATTTCCTATATATATATATTATATTTTATATTATATATTATAATATAATATTTTATTTATGAAAATTTTAAAAAACAAAAAAAAAACAATATTTTATATACATTTTTTAAAATAATTTTCCCATATAAATTATTTTTTATCTTTATATATATATATAATTTTTAATTTTGAAATTTTAAATTTTTTTTCCAAAATCTTTTAAAATTCCCTTTTTTAAAATTTTATAATATAATTTTCGGGGCTAAAATCCGGCATCCTTTTTTTTCCCCTTTTTTCATTTTTTCCCGGCTCCTTTTCAGGAGTTGATTTTAAATTTTTTCCTAAGATCCCCAAAAAACCCCCAAACCCCCCAACCAAAAAAAAAATTTTAAACCAGGGGGCCGGGTTTTAAAAAATTTTTTGCATGGGCTTTTTATGGCCCC
>NW_023648872.1:0-6630 GCF_015228065.2 Penaeus monodon | reverse complement strand
ACGGTGGGACCTCCTATCCTCAAAATCACTCATAAAAGTTTTGACATGACCAAATTCTGGCAAAATTTAATTAAGCAACGAATCTAGTGAGAGTTCGCACTCCAGGAATTTTGGCAATCATTAGACATTAAAGGTAGTAACTTCCCCCCCTTCACTCACCTCCTCAAGGACACATCAAATTTCAGATCCCTGGAGGTTATCAAAATTTTTTCATGACCAATGGCAAACTGTTTTCTATCTCATAAACCCCACCCTCTTTTTAATGATCACTTTCAATCCATCAACACCTGGAGCCAAGACCACAGGATAGAAACAGAACCAGAGCAGATTATCCCCTGGATAATCTGGACGACACATGCGAACTCCGTGCCCCCATCTCGCTGGAGGAGGTTAAACAAATAATAATGAGGTTTCCTCGAAAGGCTCCGGGCTCCTCTAAGATCGGACGTGACGCACTCATTCATTTCCCTGACAACGTTTTACAAGCTATGACGCACTTATATAACACTTTCCTTGCCTCTGGCTACTATCCCTCACCTTTCAAAACTGCTTTAGTGGCCCTTATCCCTAAGCCAAACAAAGACTTAACTGACCCCAAGAATTACCGCCCAATTAGTTTACTAGAGACATTAGGCAAAATTTTTGAGAAAGTAATTAACTCTTGACTAAGGCGGTATCTCGACAACCATGACCTACTCTCTTCAAAACAATTTGGCTTCCGCTCTCACCGTTCGACAAATGACGCACTGAACATACTGACTAACTACTGTCTTAACAACAAAGACAGGAGACTAAAGACGGTTCTCGTAACCAAAGACGTGGAGCGAGCCTTCGACACGGTCTGGCATGCTGGCCTGAAGTATAAACTGTGCACAAAATTTAATTTTCCCTCGTGCACCAAGAAGCTGCTTTGCAGCTTCTTGGATGACCGTAAATTAAAGCTAAAATTTAAAGGCAAAATTTCAGACACCATTCAAATGCACGCAGGTGTACCTCAAAGGGGCATAATCAGCCCAACACTATACTATTATACAAAAAACGACCTCCTCGACCCACATTTCCCGATTCATTGACGCTTCTTTACGCCGACGACTGTACCCACTTAGTAGACATGATTCGCTCGCTGGTGTTGTCCGTTGTTCTTATGGGTGGGTGCTTCACGTGCATGTGATGTGAAGCGATGGTGTGGTAGCCTAGATAGTGTTAAGTGCTTGCATGCTTCTCGCTTGCAGCTTCCACCCCTGGCTAGCCCAGTGCGAAAAAGGGAGCAGCTTCTGCATAAGTCTCCCCTGCCAGGTCACAGCCTCTCCATCATTAAGACTTCTGCAGTGCCTCCTCGTGGCCACCCATGGGTAACTGGGTACCTTGCGGTCCCAGGCTAAATCTGTGGGGGATCTCGGAGCAGCAGGAGGCCCCAGAGGTACGGAGTTATGGCCCACCGGCGTGTGGACACGCTCTGGCTTCGTACCAACTCCTGCCCCCTAGCCACCCGGGGGAAATGGGGCGGCTCGGGGGAGGTGGGCCTTGCCAGTCCTCCTCCCCCCAGAATGACCCTCTGGCAACGTCTTTGAAAAATGGAAATGCTGGGGGGAGGGGTGTTCTCCCTCCCACCCAGCAAGTAAGGCGGGCTGTGGGTCCCGCTGGGAGGGCAAATGTCGGGGTGCAGGATTGGAGCGAGAGTTACTCGTCCCGCCTGCGCCCCGGCAGGCGCCAACCCACCATGAAGCTTGTGGGGGAAAGCCCTCGGGAACCCCACAGGTGGATAGGCGGTCCCACAGCCTGCCGACCCCCTTTATCTGGGGCTGTGTTGGTGGGGGCGGCAGAGGTGGCGTGCACCCGGAGTGACCACCCGAGGCTTAACCTCAGGCGTGCTTTCCGGGTAGGCGCTTGGAACATCTGGTCCTTGCGGCAGGATGAGCGGTTACCTCTGCTATCGCGAGAATTGAAGCGACTGGGAGTTGAGGTGGCTGCCCTCTCAGAGGTGAGAAGACCTGGTAGCGGCACGATCAGTGTGGGTGGTTACACCTACTACTGGTCGGGCCGCAGCGATGGTCACCACCTCCAGGGTGTAGCCATAGCCATCTCCAGTCGACTTCAGCCTGCGGTAGTCGAGGTGACACCGGTTGATGAGCGTATCATGGCATTGAGACTGAAGCATGCTTTTGGCTTCATGTCTCTTATTGCTGTATACGCTCCTACTGATGTACATAAAACCGATGTGAAAGAGGCGTCCAAACTCGCATCTGTGGCAGACGATTGCCCCGGCGAGACATTCGCATTGTTCTGGGCGACTTCAATGCGGTATCCGGCTGTGACCGAGCTGGCTACGAGATGTCTGTCGGCCCCCATGGCTCGGGAGCTGATCCCAGCAGCGAGAATAGCCTCCTTCTCCGGGACTTTGCTAGGTCCCAGAAAATGAGGATCTCTGGCTCCTGGTACCAGCGCTCCAACTCGCATCACTGGACTTGGTACAGCGATACGGGTACAGTGGCCAAGGAGATCGACCACATTCTTGTCAGCACGCGATGGAGGATCCTCCAGAACTGCAGGGTTTACCGAGTGCTGAGTTCTGTGGCACCGACCATAGGCTGCTTGTGGCTACCCTGCGGGTCCACTTCAAAACTCCCCGTCCCTCCAGTGGCCACCCTAAGGTGTTTCACTTGGACAGACTAAGGGAGGAGGAGTGTGCCCGTGGGTTCGCCAGGCAGTCTCTGACCGATTCTCAGAAACCAGCAACCTGACGGATCCAGTTGCTCTGTGGGAGTCCTTCAAGCGCGTAACACTCGAAGCAGCTCAGGAGTCCATTGGCGTACGCCCAAGGACAAGGCAGAATACCATCTCCCTGGAGACATTAGAGGCCACTGAAGCGTGTCGCAAGGCTCGGCTAAATGGGAATCAAGTCTTGCGTCGTTCCATGGTGCGCAGGCTCGGACACTGCTGAGAAGGGACAAGGAACAGTTCATCAGGAACCTTGCTGAGGAGGTCGAAGGCCATTTCTTGGTAAATGACCTTCGCCCTGCCTACCAAGCCCTGAGAAAACTGAACCCTAAGCCCTCCTCACAGATGACTGCAGTCCGATCAGCGGATGGACGGATCATCTCAGATCATGTTGGGGTTCGTGAACGTTGGGCTGAGTATTTTGAACAGTTGTACCAGGTGGATCCTCCAACAGTTAGCTTGGATGCAAGCGATGTCTCAGTGCCTGTGCCGGACCCACCCATCAGCGAGGAACCTCTACCCTAACAGAGGTTAGGCTGGCGATTTCCAAGCTGAAGAGTGGGAAAGCTGCAGGCATATGTGATATCCCTGCTGAACTGCTAAAGGCTGGGGGTGAACCTATGGCTCGGGGCCTGCATACAGTCCTGACTGCCATTTGGCAGTCTGGTACCATTCCCCCTGACCTGCTGAGGGGCGTGGTCATCCCTCTCTGGAAGGGGAAAGGGGATCGATGGGACTGTAGCAACTACCGTGGCATTACACTGCTCAGCATACCAGGCAAGGTTCTCGCTCACATTCTTCTGAAACGGATCCGCAACCACCTACTGAGGCACCAGAGACCGGAGCAGTCTGGATTTACTCCTGGCAAGTCCACAATAGACCGTATACTAGCGCTTCGAGTAATTGTGGAACGCCGTCGTGGGTTGCTCGCAGCCTACATCGACCTCAAGAAGGCGTTTGACTCGGTGCATCGGGAATCGCTATGGGAGATCCTGAGGCTCAGGGGAATTCCGACACAGATTATTGGCCTAATAGCAAGCCTCTATACTGGTACTGAAAGTGCTGTAAAGTGTGGTGGGGGTATGTCGAACTTCTTCCCTGTTAATTCAGGGGTGAGGCAAGGCTGTGTCCTTGCACCCACACTTTTCAACACTTGTATGGACTGGATAATGGGCAGAGCTACTAGCCAAAGTCAGTGCGGAGCAACACTAGGCAATATTAAGGTCTCGGACCTTGACTTTGCCGACGATGTTGCCATCCTATCTGAGTCCTTGGAGTCACTTGTGGCGGCTCTTGATGCATTTAGCAATGAGGCGAAGCCCCTAGGCTTAGAGGTCTCCTGGACCAAGACCAAGATTCAGGACTTTGGGGGCCTGTTAGGGGAACCCGTTCAGTCGATCCATGCTTGCGGCGAGGACGTTGAAGTCACAGAAAGTTTTACATACCTTGGTAGCGTAGTCCATATCTCTGGGTTGTCAGACCAGGAAGTCAGTAGACGGATTGGTCTGGCAACAGGAGCCATGAACTCGATCAACAAGAGCGTTTGGAGATGTCGGTACCTATGCAGAAGGACCAAGCTGCGTGTCTTCAAGGCCTTGATACTTCCAGTTTTGCTCTATGGAAGCGAACCTGGACGCTATCCAGTGCCTTGGAGTCTCGCCTTGATGCCTTTTGTAACAAGTCCCTTCGTCGGATCATGGGGTACAGTTGGCAGGACCACGTGTCCAACCGGCGGTTACACCGTGAGACTGGCATGGGACCTGTTACTTGCATAATCCGGGATCGCCAACTCAGGCTATATGGCCACCTAGCTCGCCTCCCTATGGACGACCCTGCCCACCAGGTTGTCTCTCTGCGAGACAACCCTGGGTGGAGGAGACCTGTGGGACGTCCTAGGAGATCATGGCTTGGGCAGCTCGACGAGACCTGTCGTGAGGAACTAGAGATGGGCCGTGTGCCTGCCTGGAGACTCGCCTCGAGGGATCCTCGTGGCTGGAAGCGAAGGGTGGATGCGGCCATGCGCCCCCGTCGGCGTTAGCCCCTTGATGATGATGATGAATGTCTTTCTCCAGGGAAGGAGAAGCGGCCTTGGCCGCGATTTCTTTGCGCTAGATTGGGGCGAAGAACAGGAGCCAGTTTTTTGAGCTCGGCAGCAACATCTTAACCACTGTGAACTTTCTTAATCTTCCTTCCTGCCTTTCACCCTCCCTACCTCCCTTGTTTCGTTTGTTTTAAATGTAGTTCTGGCTTCGCTCGGGCCTTTCACTTATGGCCCGGTAAGGATAAGGATAAGTCTGATATGCGAAGCTTAGCTTCGCCCGGGCTATGCCATGAGGGGAGCCCGGCCTGTGTCGACAAATGCCGACTCGCTCACGTGTGTCAGCTGGTGCTGACTCGGCTGAACCTAGTCCTTACCCACTGTGGTGCCCAGCCACAGCAGTAACCTCCAGGCGAAAATTGCAACTTCGAACTGCCGACCCCTCGGATGAGAGGCCGACACGTTACCACTGTACTAGCCCGAGGATTATGGCCCGGTTGCTGCTGCTGCTTGAGATTTGCAAAGTTCTGGCTTCGCCCGGGCCTTTCACTTATGGCCCGGCCTGTGTCAGCTTTTTATGGCTGTCTCATTTGTTTCTCTGACACTCGGTGCTTACCGTGGCGTGGGATTGCCAGCAGGCGCTCCTGTAGCCGTGGTGTAAGCATCTCGCATAATCTCTTTACCAGCACGACGGCTGTGTTCTGCGGGCTTTGTCTTAGGAATTGCGTGTGCACGCAATTCTCTAAGTAATGTACAAGTGTGGCGTTCGGCTCGCCGCAATGCATACAACACCTCTCTTCCCGTTCTATGGTTTGTATAATCTGCCATGCACAGTGGTAACCTAGGCGCATTCTGTGCAGAATGACTTCGGTACCAGGTTCATAGCCTGTGGCTGTATTGGGCCCTCTTTCCTCTCTATGGTCAAAGCCACTATTTCCCTTTCTACTGGGAAATCCACTCGGGCTTTATCTAGAGGGGGCACAATTAATTAACGTCAAGTGTGAGCTCTCCTGTATCATTACCTGAGTCAACTCTTGATGAACCCACACTATAAAAATATAATAATCATAAGAGGGGTTACTGATGATCTAATTTCAGTCTTAGAGGTAACCGAGAGAAGGGTAATATCAAACAATTGATAATCTTACATTTCTTGGTATATTGAATTATAAATCATTAAACTTGTACAACTAAAAAAACCTTAATTGACACAGAGGTCCACTTCTCCACTAATGTGTGTATTCCTTCTTTTATGTCTTCCTTCCTAAATCCTTTGGCTGTACAGACTTTCCTCAAATTCCTTCATTTCTTTCCTGTATCAGTTCAGAGGATTCCTAAGGATGGCGCCTGTTTTACAATCTGGTGGATCTCTCCAAGGACTTCTCAGGAGCAAACACCACAAAACCGAACAAAAACACAAAACCCATTCCTAAAAAAGAGAGAAACAATGGTTCTATTTTAGGAATGATAAAACAATAAAAGGTTCAACATAACTCATTTCTTGTAGGAACATAACTACTTTTGACAAACAAACAAATTGCATAGATTCATGCTATTATATACGATCTGAGTAGTTTTATATCTATACATTATATTATATTTATGAAACACTCATTTTAGCATAGATAGTATTATTCTATTATAAACTTCAATAACACTTACTCCTTGAATGGGTTTTAAATCCTCAATAATAACAGAGAGACATCTGAAAGGTTCCAAGTGCACGTGTCAGCCACTAGCTGTGAAGAAGATATTCTATTTACCATGATTTTTCCCAAAGTGTTCTCAAATGATTACTTTTATGGTTCTGTAATCAGATCTATAGTATTTTTTAATTTATTATTTATATTAGCACAGGAAGTTTTTTACTTTGG
>NW_023648871.1:0-33451 GCF_015228065.2 Penaeus monodon | reverse complement strand
ATTAATATATATATATATATATATATATATATAATATATATATTTTATATATATATATATATATATATATATACACACACACTATATACATAGCACATTTTATATAACATACAACACATATACATCCTGCCAATGACAGGTCCCTTTTTCTCCTCTCTTCTTTCCTTTTTCTATTATCTTTTCTCTTCATGTTGGTATACCCATCTTCTTTTAATTGACTCAGCATGCCCATTCTTTTCCTTCCCCTAGACCTTTTAACAGCTATCATCTCTTCAGTCACCTTCTCCAAACTCCTCTCCTTTTAGTTTTAAAAATCCTCTCCATGAATGTTCTCCATTGACAGGACCTATTTGTCTTCCTCTCTGCCTTGCTTATTTATTTTCCATCCTTTCCAACCCATATTTAAAAACCCTCTATTTTCTGAATCGTGTCCGTTTTCATTGTCCAGGTTTCTGATCCATACTCCAGACCACCGCTTTCAATATTTTTCTTCATACTCTAACTCATATTCCTGCTTGACACTTATTTCCTTCTACTGGAAGCTGCCTTAGCCATTGCAATTCTTGCTCAATATCTTTATTACATTTCCCATCATCAGTAATTTATGATCCCAAATAACAAAAAATTACAACTTATTCTATTCTATTACTATCTGTAGTGATATTCACAACTCCACCACCGTGTCTAGATATAATTATACCTTTGTCTTCTTTACATTTATCTTCATCCCATATTTTTGTAATACTTCATTTACTCTGACCATTATCTACATCAGTGCCTTGCTCATCTGCAAATCTTACATCTTTTATTAATTCTCTTCCAACATTCACTCCCTCACTGATGTTATGTAATCCTACTGCCATCATCCTCTCTGTATAGATTGAAAATAACAGAGGGACAGTGTACAGCCTTGACGAACTTCTCTCTCTGATTCTCCATCCATAACTCTGACCATTGCCTCTTGCTTCATGTGCAATTCACAAATCAATCTTTCTATCCCCGACAGTCTTTTGCAAGGTCTTTCAAATATCCAGGACCTAGTCTCAAACAAAGCAGACATAGAGTTCCTGTCCAGGGTCTACACTTTTTCCAGGGCATAACTCACATTGCTCCTCTCTTAAAACTTAGCTGTATTTGCTGATGGTAATCCCTAGGCTTGCCTTTTCTAGTCAAACCCTAAGTAATCTTTGACGCATGCGATATTAGGCAGATGGTTCTATTTTCCTTATATGTATTTCCATTCACTTTCTTTGGCAACGGTATTATTAATTACCCTTCCTGACCCAAGTTCTTCCAAAATTTCTGGAATCCACACCTACAGATTTTTTTTCTTTCTTTTATCACTGTCTTTATTTCGCTATTTAATATCTCTGGACCTTTACAAACCGTCATCTACCTCATTTTCGCTCTCTGTCTCCTTCAAAGGGTTCCTTTCACTGTCATATAATATTTCTTGTATAGCTTCCATCGATCCTTGATGTTTTTTTGTCTGTCAAAATTTTCCCCCATCTCATCCTTAATAGAACTGCCTCAATTACTTCCCCTATTTTGTTATGTTAGCTGCCTTACTTTATTATACATAGGGTCTGACCCACCCGTTTTTGTATAGCTCTTCCGGATCTTCACATTTGTTTCCCCACTTTCCTTGCCTTGTGATTTCCACTCAGGGCTTTATATATATATATATAATATATATATATATATTATATATATAAAATATATATATAATATATATATATATATATATATATTATATTATGCATACACACACACACACACACCCCCACACACACACACACACACACCCCTATATATCTATATATATATATAATATATATCTATATATATATATATATATATATATATATATATATATATTTTAATATATAATTTATGATGATGATGATGATGATGATGATGATATGATGATGATGAAAGATGATGATGATGATGATGATGATGATGATGATAAAGATAATAATAGTAATAAAGATAAGTATGATAACAATAGCAACAAAATATATTTTAATAATAATAGTAATGACAATAATAATAATCATTAAATATTATTTTTAGTAATAGTAAGAGTATATATAATTAAAATGATAACAGTGATATTGAAATGGTAACAGCAACCATAATTATAGTATAATGTATCAAAACCACAAAAAATGTGTATTAGCAATATACATTCATAAAAGACATAGACAATCTAATCATTAAACCCAAAAAAGTTTGTTCATATTAGATTTTAGCGAATAGATTACCAAAGTATATTAATGCAAAGGAATTTATTCATTTGAATTCACAGGCCGATGATGCCACTTTACTTCAATAATTTATAAGAAAAATATCAACATAATAAACGATTGACTTCTTCTTCACATTATTACGTAGCCTTTAATAAACAAATGTGTTATGTATTTACAAAAACACACGCGCGCGCACGCACACACCACCCACACACACACACACACACACACACACACACACACACACGACACCACAAACACGCACACAGATATATATTATATATATATATATATATATATATATATATATATATATTATCTAATATAATATATATTCTATACATACATATCTATATATATAGATATAATAATCTAGTATATATATATATATATTCTATATATATATATATATGTAATATACATATATAATGTGCATATATATATATATATATATATATATATATCTTTATAGATATATATATATATATTGACAGACACATATATATATAGTATATATATATATCTATATATATATATAGAGAGAGAGAGAGAGAGAGAGATAGAAGATAGAGAGAGAGAAGAGAGAGAGAGAGAGAGAGTAGAGAGAGAGAGAGGAGAGGAGAGCCGCGGTTGGCCGAAGGTTAAGCATCGGACTCAAGACTGTCAAGACGGCAATCTTGAGTTCGAGTGTTCGAGTCACCGGCCCTTTGGCAAGGAAATTCACCTCGATTGCCTACCTAGCCACTGGGGTGGGCAAGCCAGCCCAAGTCAGTCCCGGTCCAGAAACCGGGTAAATAGAGATGGTGACTCGATAAAAACATCGGGCGGAAGGCAATTATCAAACACCGCTCTAATTGCCAAGAAAGCATGGAAAATCCAATGTTAGCCACGTCCTTGTGGGACTAGGGCCTTAAAAAAAAATAATATTAACACACACACTCGAATGTGCATATATTATATATATCTATATATATATATATATATATATGCACATTCGAGTGGTGTGTGTATAGATATATATTTTTTTTAAGTGCCCTATCCCACAAGGACTTGCGACATGGATTTCCATGATTTTCTTTGGCATTTAGAGCGTGGTTTTGATATTGCCTCCGCCCGATGTGTTTTATCGGGGGGGGAGTCACCATCTCTATTTACCAGGTTCTGGGACCGTGACTGACTTGGGCTGGCCTTGCCCACCCAGTGGGCTAGGTATGCGAATCGAGGTTGAAGTTTCCTTGCCCAAGGCCGTGACTCGAACCCGCGAACTCCAGATTGCCGTCGTGACAGTCTTGAGTCCGATGCTCTAACCATTCGCCACCGCGCCTCTCTCTCTCTCTCTCTCTCTCTCTCTCTCTCCCTCTCTCTCTCTCCTCTCTCTCTCTCTCTTCTCTTCTCTCTCTCTCTCTCTCTCTATATATATATATCATATATATATATATATATATATATATTTATATAGATATATATATATATATTACATATATATATATATATATTATATATATATAGATACTATATATATATATATGCACCCATACATATAATATATATATATATTATATTATATATATTATATATCTATATATATATATCTATGTATTGTATATATATAAGATATATATCTAGATCTATATATATATATTACTCTTATAGTATATATATATATATATCATATATCTGTGTGCGTGTTTGTGGTGTGTGTGTGTTGTGTGTGTGTTTGTGTGTGTGTGGTGTGTGTGGGTTGTGGTGGTGCGTGCGCGCGCTGTGTGTTTGTAAATACATATACACATTTGTTTATTTAAAGCTACGTAATAATGTTCAATAAGAAGTCAATCTTTTATTATGTTTGATATTTTTATATAAATTAATTGAAGTAAGTGCATCATCGCCTGTGAATCAAAATGAATCATCCTTTGCATTAATATACTTTGTAATCTATTCGCTAAATCTAATATGAACAAACTTTTTTGGTTTATGAATTAGAATTTCATTGTCTTTTTATTAATGTTATTATTGCTATAACCATTTTTTGTTTTTATTTCATTATCACTATACTGATTGTGCTGTTACCATTTTCAATCGCACTGTTTATCATTTAATTATATATACTCTTAACTATTAATAATAATAATATTTTAATGATTATTATTATTTCATTACTTATTATTTATAAAAATATATTTTGTGCTTATTGTTAGCATACTTATCTTTATTACTATTATTATTCATCATCATCATCATCAATCATCATCATCATGATCAATCATCAATCAATCATCATTATCATCATCATCATCATCATTCACATCATCATATATATATATATAATATATATTATCTATTCTATATATATATCTATATTATATATATATATATCTATTCTATCTAATAGCTCTGTGTTGTGTGTGTGGGTGGTGTGTGTGTGTGTGTGTGTGTTGTGTATGCATATATATATCTATCCTGATCATCTATAATATAATATATATATTATATTATATATATATATAATATATATCTCTATATATAATATATATATAGTCTAGAGCACTGAGTGGGAAATCGCAGGCAAGGAAGAGTGGTGGAAAGAAAAATGTGAAGATCCGGAACGAGCTAGACAGAACGGGTAGGTCAGATCTATTGTATACCAGAAAGTATGGCAGCTACAAACAAATAGGGGGAAGTAATTGAGCATTCTATAAGGATGGGATGGATAACCTTTTGGACAGAAACAAAGATACCACAAGGATCGATGGAAAGCTATACAAGGAATATTATTGACAGTTGAAGGAACCCTTTTGAAGGAGAACGAGATCGAAATGAGGTAGAATGACGGCTGTAAAGGTCAAGATATCAAATAGCGAAAAAAGACAGTGATAAATAAAAAAAAACTTAGGCGTGGATTCCAGAATTTTGGAAGAACTTGGGTCAGGAAGGGTAATTCCATAATACCGTTGCCAATAAAGTGAATGAAATACATATAAGGAAAATAGAACCATCGCCTAATATCGCATGCGTCAAAGATATTACTTAGGGTATTGGATAGAAAAGGCAAGCCTAGGATTACATCAGCCAAACACAGCTAGTTTTTAGAGGGATGCAATTTTGAGGTTATGCGTATGCCCTGGAAAAAGTGTTAGACCATGGACGGAGCTCTATTTCTGCTTTGTTTAGACTATGTCCTGGATATCTTGAAAGACCTTGCAATAGACTGTCTGATAGAGATTGATTTGTGGAATTGCCATGAAGCAAGAGCAATGGTCAGGTTATGATGGAGAATCAGAGAGAGAGTTCGTCAATGCTGTACACTGTCCCCTGTTATTTTTCACTCTATACAGAGAGGATGATGGCAGTAGATTAATTATAACATCAGTGAGGGAGGAATTTTGGAAGAGAATTGATAAAAGATGTAAGATTTGCAATGAAGCAAGGCACTGATTGTAGATAATGTCAGAGTAAATGAGTCTCACAAAAATATGGGATGAAGATAAATGTAAGAGCCAGACAAAGTTATAATTAATATCTAGACACGTGTGGAGTTGTGATCTCACTACAGATAGTAATAGAATAAAACGTTGTAAATTTTTGTTATTTGTGATCATAAAATTACTGATGATGGATGTAATAAAGATATTAGAGCAAGAATTGCAATGGCGTAAGCAGCATTCCAGTAGAAGGAAATAAGTTGTCAATCAGGAATATGAGTTAAGACGTATGAAGAAAATATTGAAGCGGTGGTCCTGAGTATGGATCAAAACTGGACAATGGAAACGGAACACGCATTCAGAAAATAGAGGGTTTTTAAATATGGGTTGGAGAAGATGGAAAATAAATACGCAAGGCATAGAGGACGACAAATAGGTCCTGTCAATGGAGACATCATGGAGAGGCTTTTTTAAAACTAAAAGGAGATGATTTGAAGAAGGTGACTGAGGATGATACTGTTTAAAAGTTCTAGGCGGGAAGGAAACGAATGGGCAGCTGATTCAGTTAAACATGAATATGGTATGCCAACATGAAGAGAGAGATATAGAAAAGGACAGAAGAGAGGATAAAATGGGACGCTGTCATAGTGCAGAGATGTTAATATGTGTGTGATAATGTATATTATTGTGCCTAATATATATTTTGGTATATATATATATATATATATATATATATATATATATATATATATATATATTATATATATATGTACTAAAAAAAATATATATCTTTCTAATATATATACATCTATTATAATCTATATTATATATATATATCATATATTATATGTAATAATTATATATATATATATATAATCTATATATATTATATATATATTAGATATATATATATATATATATATATATATCTGTTTGAGCATCCGTGGACCTCTCCTTTTCTATATATATCTTATATCTACTATATATTTATTATAGTAATATAATATTTTATATGCATATTATATTATATATCTATATATATATAATATATAATATAGATATATAATAAGATATATATATATATGCATTAAAAAAAAAAAAAAAAAAAAAAAAAACAATAATATAATTATATATATATATATATATATATATAGTATAGATATTAGATATATATATATATATTATATATATATGTTTGAGCGCCCGTGGACCTCTCCCACCATCCTTCGCCACTCAACTCGCGAATTCGCCCTTTTCTTTCAACTTGTACCATCGACAGCCCGCAACATCTTTTGATGTCGCTCAGTCTTTTCTTCGTTTTGCCTCTTGCCTGTTTCCTATCACCATCCCCTGTCCGCAAGTTTTTCTCAATACTTTTTTACTTCTCATCACATTACCATATAACTTTAGTTTCCTTTTGTTTCAAGATGTCCCACAGCCGTCTTTACAATTTTCTTTTTCTCAGCCCATTCATCATTTCGTTTTCTTTTCTGTCCGTTACTACGTAGGACTCGTTTGTAACACCACATTTCAAAACTATTATCTTCTTCAGCACCCAACACTCAGAACCATAACGCAATTGGGAAAACTATGAGTTCAATACCTCAGCTTTGCCGTAGGTAATGCTTCCGGTTTTCCAGATGGTTATGGAGAAAAACTGTGGTTTTTTAGCAATGGTATTCTTCTTGTTTATCTCCGGATCATCATATGTATTAGTTAAACAGCTCCAGATAAGTGAACCTCTTGCACATTTCCACAACCACTCCATTGATTGTACATGTTCTTCATCGTTAATTGCGTTATCTTCGATATTCATGATCTTTTGTTTTCTTGGCATTAGAAACAAGCCAGCCTTTTTGCTTGATTCTCTAACTTTATCTTAGTAGTTGTTGTAAGTCAATGATACTGCTGGCACTAAAAACTATATCATCAGCGATCTTAGATTTGATATTTTTGTATCCTTGCAACATCTACAGTTCCTTCAAATTCTCGAGAGCACCTCTCATAAATTGCTTTCAGATATATATTAAAAAGGTGGGAGACAAATGCAACTGTTTGTTGTAACTCCTTGGCCTTACTTCGAACCATTCTTTTTAACCCTAGTGGTTCTTACAGTTGCTTTGTTTTGTCATACATGGCTTTTTCTTAGTTGGATGATGTGAAATTTCATATCGTTCATTTTTATTCCAGAGGATATCGTATCAACAGTATCACAAGCTTTCGAGTAATCGATGAACACATATATAGGTCTTTCTGATGTTCTTCTGTTTTTCTCTGTGGATCAATTTCAGATTTAGAATCTGGTTTTCTGGTACTTTTTTCCATGCGAAAACTTGCTTGTTTCGTCTGGCATTTCTTCTCATTACTTTACATTTAATTCTTTCAGCAATATTTTCACATAATTTTGCTGCAGTGGCTTATTAATGAAATGTCCTTTTATTGTTGCCATTGGAATGCGTCAACTTTTTTTAGGTATGGAGTAAAGACTGATTTACCCGTCCTTCTGGCCATCTTTCATTCCAATTTTCGTAACAAAGTTTTTATAGTATTCAACACTTTTCCAGCATTCTTGAGTAGTTCGGCTGTTAATTCATCGATTCCCGGGATCTTGTTATTCTTTCGTTTCTTTTATGGCTTTTATAACTTTCGTCTAGCAGTGGCATTGGATTCTCTTCGCTGTCATTGGATCTACTTAATGTTGGGATAGATCTTTATTCTTTTTGTATAGGTTTGGAACAATATTGATTCCATCTATCTTTGACTTCTTTTCCATCACATAAAACTGTCATTTTTCAGTTTTTGAATAGTGGTCCCTGTAGGTTTAAATTGTCGGGGGGGGGGGGTAATGTTTCGTACTCCGTGGTAGAAGTTCTTTTATTGATTGAACAGTTTTTCAATTCTCCTGGCATTTTCATCTAAATATTTTCCTTAAATCACTCGTCGCATTAATTCTTTTGAATTTTTGTATTGTTTTTGTAACTTACTTCTTCAACTGATTATTGATACCACATGATTTAGGCATCTTGTTTCAATTTCACTAGTGGTTTCTTCAGATATCCAGGGGAATTTGTCTTTTTCCGGGATATTTTTGGCATAGTTTCTTAAGCACGCTCAGGCAGGAGTTCTTTTCCTTCTTCCCACAACTCATTTGGTGTTTTATCATCTTCACATTGATTGATTAAGTTCAATTGTTTGACACTGAAATTCTGTAATTGTTATCAAGAGTTTGTAGTCGAGCTTTAGGGGGTGTTGGACGCTCCATCTTTTTGAGTCTTATTTAAAGTCGATAGTTAGTAGTTGGTGATCACTGTTGCAGTCGGCACTAGGTCTTGTTTTGGCTTTTTTTTGCAACTTTTCATTTTGGTTCGCAAAATGTAGTCAATTTGGTTGCGTGTTCTTTTGTCTGGTAAAGGGACATTGGTGTACAAGTGTCTTGGGTGGTGTTGGAACAATTGGTGCGTAGCTTTGTATAATACTAATTTATGGGTTTTGCTCATAATAAAAAATAGGAAAAAGAATACTAAAGCAAACAGGACAGTACCCTTAGGCCAAGTATTTTCACGATCGGTAATGTGTACTGCATCTCCTAACGCATCTCGCAAACATTTATGTGGTCGTTTGTATGAAAGATGGAAACAGCATGAATGATGAGTAATGGATGGGAGGAAAGCAAAGGGGAAAGAGGAAGCGAAAAAGATGAAAGAGACTGGCAAAATCACACACACACACACACACACACACACTAACACACATACACACACCCACATAGACACATACACGCACAAACACACACACCCACAACAAACACACACACAACACACATACACACACCACATACACACACACTCACATACTCACATAATATATATATATATATATATAAATAATATATTAATATATAATATATATATATATATGTAGCAATGAATAAATAGATAAATAAATAAATTAATCAAATAATATATACACACACGAACACACATACACACACACACACACACAAAAACACACACACACATACACACACACATACACATACACACACACACAAATACAAATACACACGCCACCACACACACCCCCATTCCTCTCTCTCTCTCTCTCTCTCTCTCCTCTTTCTCTCCCTCTCCATCTGGTAAATCACACACCCACACAAATATATATATATATATTATATTATATATATATATATATAATTATAATATTTTATATATAATATTATATATATATAATTATATATATACATAATATATATTTTAATATATAGATATAGATATATAACATAATATATATATATATTATATAATATATAATAATATTAAATTTTATATTTTATATATATATATATATATATATATATATAATATATTAATTTATATAAAATAAAATATAATATAGAATATATATATATATATATATATATATATATATATATATATATTATATTTATACATTATATGCATACACAAACACACACACCACACCACACACACACATACAAACACACTCACACAACCACACCACACACACACAAACACACACACACACATAAACACCCCACACAACACACGCACATATATATGTATATATATATATATATTATATATATATATATATATTATAATATATATATATAGATATATAATATATAGATAATATAATTTTTTTTTTTTTAACGGTGTTCATGTTTGAGCCGCCGTGGTCACAGCATGATACTTAATTGTAGATTTCATGTTGTAAAAGATCTTGGAGTGAGTACGTGGTAGGGTCCCCAGTTCCTTTCCACGGAGAGTGCCGGTGTTAAATTTTTTTAGGTAATAATTCTCTCTATTTTATCCGGGCTTGGGACCAGCACTGACTTGGGCTGGCTTGACCACCCAGTGGCTAGGTAGGCAATCGAGGTGAAGTTCCTTGCCCGGTGTCTCGAACCCTTGAACTTAGTTGCCGTTGTGCCAGTCTTGAGTCCGGTGCCTCTAACCACTCGGCCACCGCGGCCTTGGGCGATCATTGACTTCATGAATTTTCTTGGCAATTTATATTTATATTATTATATATATCTATATATATAAAATATATACTAGAAATATATATAATAATATATAAATCTTATATATATATAATAATTATATGTACATGAATTTTTTATT
This sequence comes from Penaeus monodon, assembly GCF_015228065.2. Lineage (NCBI taxonomy): Eukaryota > Metazoa > Arthropoda > Malacostraca > Decapoda > Penaeidae > Penaeus > Penaeus monodon. Next base: position 22,630 of record NW_023648871.1, on the reverse strand, counting down.
TTTTATCTTTTAGTAATAACCATGTAGGTTCACTGTTTTAGCCGCCGTGGTCACAAGCATGATACTTACTTAGTAAGTTTTCATTTTGTGATGATCACCAACTTGGAGTGAGTACGTGGTAGGAGTTCCCCAGTCTTTTTCTACGGAGAGTGCCGGTGTACCTTTTAGGTATACATTCTCTCTATTTATTCCGGCTTTGGACCACACTGACTTGAGCTAGTTTGCCACCCAGTGGCTATAGGCCATCGGGTAAAGTTGCCTTGCCTAAGAACTTTCATCGATGTAGGTTCCGATTTACCTAAAATTATGTAAATCCCTGCCAAGTGCACTACCATCGCCGCAATGCGAGTGCTGTGTTCTCATGCACATACTCATCGCGCGCGCCGTATGTGTCATATATAATATGTAAATATGTATATGCACATGTGTGAACGTATATTATTTATATCTGTCCTGACTCTTTCCCTCCCTTCATCCCATTACGTTCTACGTATCCATATCTGTCTACAAGCTAATTTTGTTTCATGTCCGTATATGACTAGTTCTCGTGATTGACAATATATGTTATTCCATGTGAAGTTCGATAAGTCTAGAAGAACGATTGAAGTGGCCTTGTGTTAGACGTAATATTGAACAAAGATACCATTATCTGTTGTTCTTCCTTAAAATTATGTCCATACAAAAGTTTAATTGTTTTTAGAATTCGTGATGGAAAAATCTCGATAATCGCTTATTATATTCCTTCGCAAATGGATTTCATGTTTTAATTAACACGACAAAAAAATATGGTTTTTGTGTCTTATATAAGTCGTTCTTTCCGTTTATGGTATTATTTCGCAGGCATTCCTGATTATTTTTGTGTAGGTGATAATAAAGTTACAGTTTTACATAGATAATGGGGAAGTTTTGTATTTCACACACCGCGCCCGTCGTTTTCATATCATTTAGTTATCCTCGAAAACTCATTTAGTTATACATGCACATGCAACTACGGCAGGATCGGAAGCTGAAATCTTTGTCGGAGAAATTAAAATGACTTTTAAAACGACAACAATAATTTGCTTTATCTGTGTGCTTTGTTTGCGACTTTGGCCGAAGAGGCTCCTATGATAAGAACCCTTTGAACGTTTTCATGACAGCATAAAGATAAAGCATTTTATGCGTGAGAATAATACACGTACCTACGTAAATATAATCATGCATGCGTGCTGTGTGGTGCATACTTAAAAGTACATAAATACAAAAATGTAATTGCACACACACCACACAACACACACACACACACACACAACACACACACACACACACCTGACACCGTACACACCACACAAACACACACCACACACCAACACATATGTATATAATATACAACAAACGGTATGTCTCATGTTTGAGCATCCGTGGACCATTTCACCATCCTCACGCCAGTCAACTCGATCGTTGTGCGCCTTTCTTTCCACTATGTACGCATCGTCAGCCCGCATATCTTTGTCGATGTTGTCGTGATCAGGATCTTATCTTCGTTTGCTACCTTCCTCTAGTTTCCTATCACCATCCCCTGTCAGCAATTTTTTTTTCAATACTTTTACTTCTCATCACATGACCAATTAAACTTTAGTTCTTTTGTTCAGATGTCGAACAACCGGGTCCTTTAAACATTTATATTTTTCTCAAGCACTTCCATCATTCTGTTTTCTTTTCTGTCGCGGTTAATACGATAGTACTAAGTACTATATGCGTACCAACTTTCTAAACTATTGACCTTTTTTCTTGTCTATCTTCTTCAGCACCCAACACTCAGAACCATATGAACGCATTTGGGAACTACTAATGGCTCTTTGTCCGTAAGGTAATGCTTCGGTCTTTCCAGGATGTTATTGAGAGCAACTAGTGACGTTTTTGCAATGCAATTACTTCTTTTCTCCGGTAAATCATCATAATGTATGTAAGTAAAAACACTCCAGATAAGTGACTCTTTCACATTTTCCACAACCACTCCATTGTGATTGACAACATTATTCATCATCGTTCAATTGCCGGTACATCTTCGAATCTTCATATCATTAGTTTTCTTGGGCATTAGTTTTACTTTGACTTCTGCTCTAACTTTAGCTAGTAATGTGTATTTGCAAATGATACTGATGGCAATTAAACTATATCATCGGCATAATCTTAGATTTGATATATTTGTATCCGCCAACATCTACAGTGTCCTTACAAATTTCTCGAGCACCTCCTCACTTATATGCTTCCAGAATTAATATTATAAAGGTGTGGAAGACAGACATGCAACATTGTCGTACTCCTTGGTTGACTTCGTGTGAACCATTCTGTTTAAACCCATAGATGGCTCTTATTACTTGGCCTACAGCCCAATAAAAGTAGATCGAGTTATAAAAGATCAGAATACAAGCAAAGTCGACCCTCATAATTAGAATATTCACAATATACTACGCACCAACCAACATTGCAAGTGACTTGAAGGAATGGAATATATTTTATAATTATACATACAATAACTCTACAACGAAACTTTTACGACACATTCCTAATAGAGATTAAAAGTAATCATGGGAACCTCAAAGACCACAGTAGGCAAAAGAATCCTATAAAAGGAACACCTGTGGAAATTTCGTGGCCTTGGGATATAAAGTGACAGAGGTGAAGGATGTTATTGTAAATTCGTAATAACAAATATCTAGATTATGAGCCAATACATTTGTTCCAACACCACCCAAGACATTGTACACGTCGTTTTCACCAGACAAAAGAACCCAATCAATTCACTACATTGTGTTGGAACCAAAATGGAAAAGTTGTATACAAAAATGCCAGACAAGACCTGGTGCCGACCAACAATGTCCACACACTACATATAACTATCGACTTTCAAATAAACTCAAAAGATGTGTAGCACATCACAACACCATCTCTAAGCTCGATTACAAAACTCCTTGATAACATTACAGATTACAGTATGTCAAACAAATATTGTCAATTACTCATCAATGTGAAGAATGATAAAACACCAAATGAGGTAGTGGGAGAAGGAAAAGAACTCCTGCTGACCACACGCTGCTTAAGAAACTACATACGCCAAAAGAAAAAAGACGAAAATTACCCCCTGGATATCTGAAGATAACACTAAGTGAAATTTGAAACAAAGAAGATGCCTACAAACTCAAAGGTATTACACATAACCCAGGTTGAAGATAATACATTTACAAAAAACAAAATTACAAAAATTCAAAGATTATTGTGACGATATAAGAAAAATATTAAATGAACATTGCCAAGAATTGAAACTGTTCTGTCAATAAGACAACTAAAGAACTCTACAAGGGAATAATGCGAAACATAACACGACATTTAAACCTACAATGGACACTATCAAAACTGGGGGGGGGGAAGAGGGACTAGTTTTATGTGAATGGAAAAAAGTCAAAGATAGATGGAATTGAAGTTGGGAGAGGAATTTGCAGACGAACAAGCGGGTTTTCGCCCCGGAAACAGGTACCAGAGATTAATTAATAGAGAAAAACAGAGAACACCAGAAAGACCTGTACCTGTGTTTTCATCGATACTCGAAGCTTTTTGATAACTATTTGTTAGATCTGGTACAACCGGGGAGTGCACAAGGTCTGCATTCTGTCCTACCCCGTGCACCTTTTTAATATGTATATCTGAAGCAGTGTTGTGAGAGAGTAGCTTTGGAGAATTTTGAAGGAACTGTAGATGTTGAGGATACAGAGTATCAATCTGTAGATTCGCCGATGACATGGTTTTGATTGCCAGCCGTATCATTCGCAACATACAAACAACTGTTGAATACATGGGGTTGGCAGAAAGTACGAAGGGGCTTGGTTTACATTTATCTTCATGCCAGAATACTAAGATCGTGAAGATTCGAAGATGGGCCGACAGTGTCACGATGATTGAATAGAGCACGTTGCATCATAGAGTGGTTGTGGAAAAGTGATGAGGGTGTTCACTTGTCTTGGAAGCGTGTCTTATGACTAATACATCTGATGTAATTCACCGGAGGAATAAGGGAAAGTTTGCACATTGGCCGTGTGTGTGTGATACCACAGTTTGCTCCTCAATAACATCTGGACAAAACCGAAGCAAATACCTTACGGACAAAACTGAGGTATTGAACTCATTAGTTTTCCCATGCGTATCATATGATTTCGGAGTGGGTTGGGTGCTGAAGAGTATAACAAGGAAAAAGGTCTAATAGTTCTGAAATGTGGTGGTTACAGTACGAATCTAACTATTAATGGATTGAAAAAGAAAACAAAGGATGAAGTGTTGAAACACAAGTAAATTGTAATACCGTCCTGTTTGGACATCATTGAACCAACACGGAAACTAAAGTTTTAGTGGTCATGTGAGAAAGTAAAAGTATTGAGAAGACTTGCTGACAGGGATGGTGATAGGAAACAGAGGAAGAGGCAAACAAAGACAAGACTATCGAGCGACAACATCACAGATGTTTGCGGGCATGTCATGGTACAAGTAGAAGAATGACAAGGCGCAAGATCGAGTTGAGTGGCGAAGGAATGGTGGCTGCATACAAACATGACCATAAAAACCACTGTTTATTGATGATGATGATTACCCATCATCTGTACAATTTTCCTTACGTTACCACGTTCCGGAATTTTTATATGTGTTTCTTAATTGGGAAATGTTTCCTTTTTTCTTCTTGTGTCTTCACACAAGATGCATGTTGATAACATTATCCGCATGTATTAGACCCACTGAACAACGCGCCTATCATTTGATAACCCAACAGCGACGACTGGCGATTATGGTAGAATCATCATTTCTGTATATAATCATTATCATAGTAGAGTTATATATACAGGAGAAAAAGAAAATTAGTGGACACAATCCCCCGGCTTCTCACCTCGCCAGATCTCCACTAAACTAGTAGGAACTATACATCTGTATCGCCTTTGAAACACTTACAACACTGTGCATTACGCCAGCATATTGTTTGGTGCAAACCCATTAATCATAGAAACCGAAGGTGCTTTTCAAAATTCAACCAGATATCACCTGCCATTGCTGCTGCAGACTTCACCGCACCCTGGCACTAGGCGAGCTAATAGGGTGCTATTCTTGTTCAGGGAACACCAGGGTGCAGTTATATATGTCTTTACCACAAGGACTAAATTTATATATGTATGTGTAGTATGTAATAATTATAAAACTAATTTATTTATAATTCAATTCATATATATATATATATATATATATATAATATTATAAAATAATAGATATATGATTATATAAATATATTATATTATAAATAATAATATATTTTATATATGATATCATGTATAATAATACATGATAATAATATAATATATAATATATTAATATATATAATATATAAATATATACAACAACTGTTTTATACATATCTTTTATATTACATACAACACACACCACACCTCTCCCTCTACTCTCTCTCACACCACACACACCACATCACACAACACACTCTGTGTATTTACATAATTTTTTTTGTCTGTAACACACACACACACACACACACACACACACACACACACCACACACACACACAACACACACACACACACACACACACACACACACAATCAACGCACATATATATATATAGTATATAAATCTTATAATAAATAATAAAATATATATATAATATAAACTATATATATATAATAATATATTAAGCATAGTTGTGTATATAAAGGAATATAAGAAAAAGGCGCAGGATCATCAGGCGAACAATAACTTAACAATGTATGTAAAATGAGCGGCACTCGTGGCCCTCAGAGAGGAGAGTGTCCTGATTGACTACAATGCTATGGCCATGTGATCGCCTCTTTGGAAGGAATCTGAGTGGGCAGCGCTATTCACTTTTGGACAATAGAGATTATGTTCTGAGGAAACAAATATGAGAGTGGTGTATGGGTTGTGTGTTGGGGTGAGAGGGGGTAAAGGAAACACATCTCACTAAACAGATGACTATATAGCGTCTGTTATGGGCTGGGGGGGGGGGGAAGATTAGATGATCGCTGCAAAACTAATGATTATGTAACATTTACAGTGGAATATAATGCACATACCTAGAAACGTTTGACATACAGCGAAACATACATAATCACTATAGAATTTAAATAACATTTGACAACACACATAGACAAAAAGAGAAACATGATACAAGATATCACTAATTGTTGTTACTGGAAGATCATACACCATAAATATATGTATATATCTATAATAATATATAGCATAATATATATCATATATATATATATACAATATATAATATATACATATATATATGTATATTATATATTAATATATATACTATATATATATCTATATATTATATATACTATTGTATACCATATATAATATATATATATATATATAAAATCAATCTTATATATCATATACAAATACTATACTAGATAATAATCCTACTATATATATATATCGAATAAAAATACAAGCCTTTTCTAAAATGAGGAACTAAAAATATTTACTATTCTTTTCTTCTTCTATTCGTATCACCATGTGTGTCTGTAAGGTTAAATATTACACCCATATTCCGTGGACAAAACTACATTTGCACATTCTCACATCATTTTAACCGAATCCTCTGTAACATAGAATGTTAAATAAAACATGTTCTTTGTTTTGACAATTAAAGCTATTTGTTAGGGTAAAACGTCCGTCTGGATAGTTTTAGTGCCGGCCACTTCTTTCTCACTAAACCTCTAACATCACGCCTTCCATGCATTGTTCCATGTATCCCATCCAGAAAATCCTCATACATGCGACAAGTACTTCCGTGTATGGGTGTGCAAATACGGAGGTGTGTGTGTCTGTGTGTGTCATGTTGTGTGCGTGTGTGTGTGTGTGTGTGTGTGTTGTGTGTGTGGTGTGTGTGTGTTTAGTGTGGTGTGGTGTGTGGTGTGTGTGTGTGTGTGTAGTGTAGTGGTGTGTGTGTGTGTGTGTGTGTTGTTGTGTGTGTGTGTGTGTGTGTGTTGTGTGTTATGTGTGTAGTGTGTGGTGTGTTGTTTGTTTGTGTTGTGTAGTGTGTGCAACCATCTGCGGGCACAACACATATTTCATCCTACACCTGGTTCATGTCTTGCCGAGCGTGACTTCATCAATTTTCCTTATCTGGGCATCACCAGCACAGCGGGCCATGTCCCGTGTCGAACTGAATCATAATTTCATGCTTATTCAGTCGTGGTTTTGCATGCTGACTGTATGCGGAAGAGGATGAGGAAGTGAGACGGGTCTCTGACTTTGTGCATTGGTCCTTTATATTTCCTTATCGATTAGTTTGATATGCTACCATGTAAACAATAATTGCAGTAATAATGAAACTTTGAAGGATCAAAATTGGTGGTCACAAACTCCAATAAAAGAATTCAGATTGGGCAGCATAGAAAGATAGCTATAATAGAAAAAAGCCAATGATAGCATACGTAACACTATATATAAGAATAACACAATGAATCACAAGAAAATAAGATACATAATAATATCTCAGATAAAGATACAGTAATAATAACATAATAGATGGACTCACTAGCAGGATAATACGGAACAGAATCATAATAGCAGTAAAGTCCGTAATCATTACGCTAAAGTAATCAAACCACCTTTACCAAGGAGGAATAACTGATATCATCTCACATTATTAACCTGATCAATTAATCCAACACTGGGGGGGGGGGGGAGGAATAAAATTCAGATCTACAATTGTAACATTAGTTGTATCGGAAGATTTTACCAAAGAGCAAATACATTCAAACGTGAAGATTTGGCAGTTATACGCTCAAAGCTATATAGTCTTACACAACAGCGGACTATTGCAATTCAAAGAGTCGAAGGAAAGAGTTCTGTTATAGAAGTCGAAAGTCTTTTGCACAATATGAAGACGATGACCAATCTGCTAAAATATATAACGCATTCGCATGGAAATGACTGCAAGCCTAAATCGCGAAAACATCTCTCCTTTTGCCTCAGAGGAGGCATCTGCCATTTCTCTTGCAAATACTTCATTGTGAGTCTGCATCAGTGGAGACAGAACACAGTAACACATGATCAAAACCCCTAAATGAAATGAAGCACGAGATCACATCACATATTACAAGCCTCCTCCCGAACATTAACTACGTGAAACTCAACAATTATGAAACACAGATGTCCCTTCGTATTGCAAATGTGTGCTGTGAATATAGAATAAGGTGGATAGATTGATCAATACAAAATATCGAGGGAATGATAACTATAGTAGATTAATGAGAAAATATATACAGACAAGACAAAGTATATAGAATATGATAAAAATATAGAAGACAAGAGATGGATATATATATATATACATATATATATAGACTATATATAATAATATATATAATATATATTAGTATATATATCTATTATATGGGGTGTTTGTAGATATGTGTTGTGTGTGGTCATAGATATGTGTGTATATGTTTAATATCTCTTTATTTATCTATTTTGTGTGTATATATATATAATATAATTATATAATATATATATATATATATATATAATATATATATAATATCTATATATAATATATATAATACATAAACTATATATCTAATACCTCAGTAATATATGACTATACTATCAACATACTATAAATATATATCTATCTCTCAAATATCAATTATATCTCTCTATATATAATATATATATATATATGCACACACACACCCCACACACACACACACACACACACACATATATATACGTAATATATTAATCATATAATATATATAATAATATATATAATATATATAATAATTAATATATAATACTACTATATATATCATTTGTGTCTCGTCTGTGTGTGTGTGTGTGTATTTATGCTGGTGTTGTTGTGTCTATATAATATCTATAATAATATATCTCTATCTCTATATATATACATTCTTATATCTATCTATATATCGCTCATCCTAATATCCTCTCATCATCTATATATCATCTCTTATACATAAGTATCCCTATCTTATCTATATACTAATCTATATAATCTCGATATATTCATAACTCTATATAAATCTATCATGTATAGTTATATATGTATCTCTAAAACTCACATATGTAAAACAACAACTCTACTCATATCTATAATATAGTAGCTCGATCGCTAGATAATATACAGATACAAATACCTCTATATCTTTTTTCTTTGTCTTTTTATTTTTTTCTTTCTGTTTTCTTTTCTTTACGTAGGTATCATGTTTGCGCCGCCGTGGTCACAACTGTTCTTAATTGTAGTCTTCATGTGTGATGCTCTATGGATGTGAGTACGATGGTAGGGTCCCCAGTTCCTTTCACGGAGAGTAGCCGGTGTTACCTTTTTTAGTAATCATTCTCTCTATTTTATCCGGGCTTGGGACCAAGCACTGACTTGGGCTGGCTTGCCACCCAGTGGCTAGGTATGCAATCGAGGTGAAATTTCCTTGCCCAATGGACCAACGCGCGGCCGGTGAACTCGAACTCGAACTCAGAATTTGCACCCGTATCGTGCCAGTCTATGAATCCGATGCTCTAATCCACTAACTGAAAAGCTCGGCCCCGCGGCCTTATGCTCTGGTCGCCGTACAAGGACTTTGTCGATCAGGTGATATTTACCAGATTTTTCTTGGCAATTTTACAGCGGTGTTTTGGCCGTTGCCTTCACATGCCCGGTGTTATTTTTATCAGAGATCAAAACCATTCTTCTATTCTACAATATACATACATATATACATATTAGATATATATATATATATATAATATTATATTCATCTAATATATATTTAATTATATAATATTATATATATATTATATGTGACTCTATAATATATATATATAATATATCATATAATAATATATATATAATCATAATATATAGAGTGTGTATGTGTGTGTAGTTTTCTGTGCATTTGAATGTGTGCGTTGTTGTCGTACCGTGTGTGTAAAAATATATATATATATATATATATATCATATATATATATATATATATATATATAATATATATATATATATAAATATATATCAATATATCTATATAATATGTTTGTGTGTGATATGTGTGTGTGTGTGTTCGGTAGTGTGGGGGGGGCATTTGTTTATGGGGGGCTATTGGTTTGGGGGGGGGGTGTTGTGTACATACATATATATATATATCATATATTAGTATAAATATATATATATATATATATATTATCTTACATATATATAATATATATTATATACAGTAATAGTAATCTAAATAAATAATATATATATAGTAATAATATATATAATATATATAGATTGATACTACATATTTATATATATTATAAATATAATATATACTACTACAATATATAATAATAAATATACAGATAAATAATTAATACTATAATAATAAATGAATATATATATATAATATATATATATGATCCTTCGTAAATAATATTCAATGAGTATGAACTTGTAAATTAGAGATAAGTGGATAGATTGATAGATAAAACAATGAGGGAATGATAACTATAGATATATTAATAGAAAATATATAAATTAGACAAAGAATATAAATAGATAGAAATATAGAAAGACAAAGAGATGAATTCTATTATAATATATTAATTATATACTTATATATATATATAATATATTATATAATATAATATATATGTATTTATATATATATCATACATACATGATGTTTTTTCATCTATCTATTTATCTATTATATTTGCATAATATATAGTGATATATAGATGCCATATATACACACAACACCACACACATAATAATATATATATATACCTATATAAGAAGTGTATATATAAATTTACTATATATAATAATATATAATATAATATAATAATATAATATATATATACTATATAAAATATATAATATATAATGTGCGTCGGTGTTGTGTGGTATATTGTGTGTGTTGTGTGTGTGTATGTTGTGTTGTATGTGTGTTGTGTGCTTGTGTGTGTGTCTGTGTGTCTATGCGTGATGTTGCTATGATGTGTGTGTGTGATGTGTTTGTGTGTGTGTGTTGTGTGTGTATGTATGGTGTTTTGTGAGTGTATGTGTGTGATGATCACCTCATACTAGATATACATATATATATAGATATATATATATAAGTAATAATATACTATATAATATAATATAATAATATACTATAAATACATACCAAATACATATACATACTACATATATATAATAGATATAATAATATATAATTATAATAAATATATTATATATAAATATATATTACACAAACCACACACACACATACCACACACCCAAACACACACCACACACAACAGCCACATAATATATATATATATAATATATAAAACTATAATATTATATTATAATATATAACACAATATATATATTATATGTAAAAAATATAATATACATAAAATGTATAAATATATATATATATAATATATATATATACTATGTAGATATATAGTACTAAAATAATAATATCATATAATACAATATATATATATATATTATATATTATTTATATGTGTGTATGTTGGTGTCGATGTGTGTGTGTGCGTATATACGTGTGTGTGTCAAACATATAAACATATATAAATTTTTTTTATTTGTATATAGATATATATATATATCTATATATCTTTATATATATATATATATAGTATCTATATCTATATATATACATTACTATACGATATTATACATATATAGACACACACATATATATTTTGCATCTATATATATATATTATAATATATATATTATAATGATATAATATATATATAGTAAACAAGCACATATATAAGATACATATCCATCATATATAGTACTAATATATAATCATAATATCATAATTATATATATATATATACTATCTGATCATAATATATAATATATATATATTCTAAGATAATGTGGTGTGTTAGTGTGTGTGTGATGTGTGTGTGTGTGTGTGTGTGTATGTGTGTGGTCTATGTATATGTGTGTTTGTGTGTGTGTGTGCCACACTATACATAAGTACATAACAATAAATAATATATATAATAAATATATTATAATTATAATATAATATAACTATACTATATAATATGTATGTTAGGTGTATATATAATGTATATATATACATATATAAATATATATATATATCAATATCATAATAATACCTAGATATATTATTTATATATAAATATATAATATATATAAATATTATATCTATCATATATATATATATATATATATGTATATATAAAACACTATATTAATACTATATAATAAATAATATACTATATATACTCTATATACATATTGTGATATATGCATAACTAATATATTCACAATCATATGCAGTATCTATAAAAGTTATAATATATCTAGTACATAATATCTATATATATATATATATAAATATATACTATGTAGATAATATATATATCTATATATATATACATATCTATACATACATATCTATATAAATATAATAATACATATATCATACTTATATCAATATAATATAATTATAATTTATATACATATATCATATATATATAATATAATAATTAAAATATATAATTATAATAATAAGATCGTATTATCTATATATTACAATATATAATTTATATATAAATACCACAACACTACACATACATCTAATATATATATATATAGAGAATATATATATAAATAATAGATATATAATTATATTAATATATATATATAAACATATCATATATATATATATATATAATATATATAATATATATAATAATATATAATATAATTATAGGATATAATATAATATGGGTGTGTGTGTGTGTGATATGTGTGTTAGTGTGTGTGTATGATGTGTGTGTGTGTGTCTACAATATAATATATATATATATATATTTATATATAATACATATATATGTTGGAATATACATTTTCATATATACATATATATCTATATATATAATATATAAATATAGATATATCATATAGAATAATATATATATACAATATATATAGAGATATATATATATACATAATATAGGTGGGGATATCTATATGACGCGGGCACATACGATGTCACCCAATTGTAAATGCATTTATTAATCCAAGTATTTCGTCTCTAGTTGCCATACCATTTTCCTCATGGTATACGCGCCTAATAAACCCTTTGATTACTGTATACCCTTTAGTTACTTTGATATGTATCTGCTGTACATATCACGATAGGCGTCTTCTTGGTACTGGTTATAGATTTCTCTATGACTTGTGAGCTGTGTGTGTCGTGGGGCGTGATGTGATTCGATATGAATGCGGTGTTATTGTCATGTGCATGTGCGTGTGTTTTTTTGTAATTATGTTTGTATATATATGTGTGTGTATATTGTAAGGGTATTTACTCCATTCGATAAAACGATGGATAAACATATCACCCATGGGGCCAGGTCTGATAGGTTTAATCCATCGTCACATCGAATATTAAGATCCGGCGGACGCTCTTGTTTTCATGTTATACATATTTTTTTATGTATATATAAAAGCGGCTAATTCTCGACACAAGTTCTCAAGCTATATTTCTTCTTACATTACTTTTCACATTGCCGACATAGTTGGCTTTCAACGGCCTCATTTTGTTATGTCTGTTTATTTGCATAAAGTTACATTTAGCTGCCGAGAACAGGAGACATAGCTCTTAGCACCACAAAACGCATACTCATCTTCGCTTCAGCTGTGCCTATCTGAAAGAACCACACAGAAAAGGACAGATGAACAGTGAAAAGAAGGAAAAGGACCCACCAGTGAAGAAGAAAAATGAGCTGTAGAAGAATCAATAAAATCACACAGGAAAAGAGAAGACCACAAAAAAGAAGCAAGGAGAAAAGGAAAAGAAAAAACAAACAACAAAAACTGAAGTGTGATGGAGAATACTAGAAAAAGAAAAGAGTGAAAAAGAAGAATGAACAAGTGTGTGGAATAAAGATCAAACATTTCTCCTATTTAGGCTTATTTCTTTCCTCATACAGGTCAATTCTGTGCTAAATGTAGTGGTAAACGATAAATGATGACGGTGATGATAATGAAGAACAGTGGGAAGACAAAACGAAGATAAAAGACGATAATAAAGATAATGATAAAGGTGAAGGATAGGAAGATGGCGCTGGTTGGATGTAACAAAGGAGAGAGATACAACTAGACAAAAAAGTGGCTTAATGCTAAGTAAAAAAAAAAACACATATATCCTAATGGTACAACATATGTAATATGCGGCGACAAATATGACATAAATGTGATTCCCATTATATGCCTACTAATTGTGAAATAATAACAATAGTCCAGTCATAAGGATAAATATACAGATTATAGATAGTTTTGCTCTTACAAACCATAACTATCAATAACAAATCAACTTTATCTATAGATAGTGCTTTCTGTCCGTTCGAAAGCACATAAACAACCAAAAGACAGACTTTCCGCAAACACATTCACACATCACGAGCTTCCTCCCCTTATTGACGCATCGCATCTTTTGAACACCTTTTCCTTACGTGTCCCAAAGGTAAGAACTGCCGTTCTGAAAGATACAGACCGACTCCCTCGGCTGTTTTGCTTGAGGTAAAACCACATCATTTGATCTGCTTTTCTCACCAAGCAGAGATTGTTCTTGTCTAATACATCGCTCCCTAAATGCGTCTCCGTCGTCCTGAATGTTGGTGTGCAGATTATTTGATATTTCCCTTTGCTTAAAAGGATACACGTGTTGATAGAAGAGGTTATAGAATGAGGATGAATAATTTCAAAACGCATGAGAGTATAATATTGACGCGTTCGATACTCATCAAGAAATTACATAGTATTTCTATGAAGGTTTCATTAAACTACACTTTGAGTCTTCATCCTCTTTCATAACTTTTTTTCCCAAATATTCTACAAAATTGTCCTCTATTCAAATTTATTGGCTTCCTTGATTTACAACCTTCATACGAGATAAGATTCATCGACTAAGTACTGAGGTTACGTCTGCCCAATGTGTTATACAAGACAACCATTTTCGCACACAGCTCTTAGTTTCGACAACATATTATTAGATGTTTTACTTTTCAAACGAAACACTCTTGTAATCGAAGTGGAGAAGTACTAGGAAATGAGATGTTAATGGGAAGTTTGGCAAGATTGTCAATTATACTTTTTTCTCTATCGCCTTTAGTTGTGCTACGTATACGATATGTCTTTTCTCACCATTTATATGAAGCATTATTTATCTATTTATTTATTACTTATTTATTTATCATTGTGTATCATAAACTCACGAGTTGATTATTTTCTGATTTTAAGTAAATGACGAACTTCTTCACCTTGTCTTCCCTGTGCTACACCCAAGGTCTTCCTTGAAATGCGACTTCTGGCACTCGTCAGTATAAAACGCCTTGCAAAACAATAATTTCCAATAATTCACAAACCGCGATCTTATATTACTTATATATTTCTCCCTAACAGTATAACTGACATAAATTGGTTTCACAGAACAAGTCTGAAAGTCTGAAGTGTATTTATATATATATATATATACTATAATATATAGTAATATAATATATCCTATATAATAATATAAGTATAATATATATATATCCATACACACACACACACATCCACACACACAACACACACCACACACACGACACCACACAAACACACACACACACCAAAACACACCAACAAAACACACAACCACGAGGTGGTGGCTCAATATAAAGATCCCCCTTGACCAACTTACATACACATGACACAAAGAAATGAAACGTCGATCACATTTTTTTCTGATATAGGTATATCCTGTACCAAAGATTAACACACTTCTCCGATCAATTTGTACAACTTGTGGCTTGTAGATATCCTCAGTTTGACGTGTTATAAGCCATAAAATGGAATTCCAGAAATCAAATTGTCTTATTCGTCTTGGAAACATGACTTCCTGTACGGAAAGAGGTGAAAGTCAATTGGGGCAAGGTCAGGAGAATAAGGAGAATGAAAAGACTGGTCGTATTCCACGGACTACGACCTCCATCTGGCCAGTTTGAGAGCTGTGAACGGGGGTAGGAAGGGACACAATTTGGTCAACATTCCTGTGCCTCTCAGTTTTGATAACCTCCCGCCTTTCTTAGTCAGTGAGAGAGCAGCTCAGTATAATGATTGTTGTAACTTTTGCAAGAAATCCATCATCACTGCTCAGCCTGGTTCCAAAAGACTGAGCAATACATCGTGCACATTTTGGGTGTTGGTGAGTCAAACTGCTTCCAATGATATAAGTGGACCCGTAATGCTGGATTATAGAGATGGACTTAAGTATGCATCGTGTGTATTTAGTCTGTCAAAAAGTCCCGGTTTCTGCACATAGCTAAAGATCCTTGAAACATGAGCCACTGTACAGAATGAGTAAATACTGGAATTAACACGTTTCCTCTTAGGATAAGCATAGTGTATCGAGAAACTTTAAAATGCGTCCCATCCATATACATGCATATATATATATATATATACATATATATTATATATATAATATATTTACTAATTATATATAGTACTATATATATATATAAATATACAATACCTTATTCAATAATATATAATTTTGATACTGGTTATGATTTCTCTATGGGACGGTGCGTGTGGTGGTGGGGGTGATGTTGATTTCGATATTGAAAAATGCGGTTTTGGGTTTGTCATGTGCATGTGCCGTGTTGTTTTTTGTATGTGGTTTTGTGGGATTATGTTGTGGTGTGGTGTGTAATGGGTATTTTACTCCATTTCGTAAAACGAATTGGAGTAAAATACCCCAGGTCCTGTAGGTTTAATCCATCGTCCACATCGAAATGAAGTCCGGGACGCTCTTGTTTTTCATGTTATACATATTTTTTTTATTTTAAGTTTTAAGCCCTTTTCCACAACAAGTTTTCTCAAGGCTTAATTTCTTCCTTTTTTACTTTTTCATTGCCAGGAAAAACATAAAGTTGGGCTTTGCAAAACGGCCCTCATTTTTTATATGTCCCTTATTTTTGCATAAAAGGTTTAAATTTAGCTGCCGAGAAACAGGAGACATGCCCCTTACCACCACGCGGCTCCATCTTCGCTTCAAGCTGTGCCTATACTGAAAGACCACACACAGAAAAAGGAGATGAAAAAGGAAAAGAAAAGGAAAAAGGACCCCAAGTGGAAGAAAAAAAGAAGTAAGAAAGAAGAAAAGAAAAGAAAAAAGAAAAAAGAGAAAGACCCAAACAAAAAAAGAAGAAGAGAAAAAGGAAAAAAAGAAAAAAAAACAAAAACAAAAAAAGAAGGGAGAGAAGGAGAAAAGAAAAAAAAAAGAGTGAAAAAAAAGAAGATGAAAAACAACAAGAATAAAGATCACATTTTTCTCCTTTTAGGGCTTTTTATTTTCTTTCCTCATTTTTACAGGTTCAATTCTGATAAAAAATGGTGGGTAACGATAATGATGACCGGTTGGATGATAATGATGAAGTGGAGGAAAGAAAACGAAAAGATGAAAAAGACGAATAAATAAAAAAGATAATTGAATAAAAGGTTGAAGATGGAGGATGGGCGATGGAGGATGGGGAAAAGGAGGAGAAGATAAAATAAAAACTGAAAAAAAGGCATTAATGATTAAAAAAAAAAAAAAAAACAATATTATCCTAAGTGGGTTACAAATTTGTAAATAATTGCTAAGCACTGAATAAATGTGATTTCCCAATTATTGCCTCTAATTAAAAAAATTAAAACAATAAGGACAGTCCATAAGGATAAAATGAACAAGATTATAAGATAGTTTGATTCTTACAAAACCATAAACTTCAAGAAACAAAATCCAAACTTTTTCATCATAATAATGCTTCCTGTTAACGTTCGAAAAGCCACAAAAAAACAAAACAAAAAAGACAGACTTCCCCGCAAAAACATTCCACCTCACGAAAGCTTAACTCCACTTTTGGGGAACGCATTCGGCATCTTTTGAAAACCTTTTCCCTTTTTACGTGGTCCCCCCAAGAGGTTAAAGCGTTGGCCCTTTCTGAAGCAGACCACGACTCCCTCGGGCTGTTTTTTTGCTTGAAGGAAAAAACCACATCATTTTTGATTCTGCCTTTTTTATCCCAAGCAGAGATTGTTGGCTTGTCTTTAATACATGTCCGCTCCCTAAAAAAGCGGTCTCCTCCGTCGGAATTTTGGTTGGCAGATTTATTTTGATATTCCTTTGCTTAAAAGGGAAACGTGTTGTTTATAGAAAGAGGTTTATGAAATGAGGATGGAATAATTTTCAAAACGCAATGAGATTATATTTTGACGCGAATTTCGATACTCATCAAGGAAAATTAACATTGTATTTTCTGATGAAAGGTTTTTTTTAATTAAAAACTACACTTTGAAGTCATTTCATCCTCTCTTTTCATAACTTTTTTTTTTTTCCCAAAAATTTTGCTACAATGTCCCCTCTATTCCCACATTTTATTGGGCCTTCCTTGATTTACACCTCCAATACGATATTAAGATTCATCGACTAAAATACTGAGCGGTCCTGCCCAATTTTCAAGACAAACACATTTTAGCAACACAGCTTCTTAGTTTATCCGAACATATTATTAGTGGTTTTTTTTACTTTTTCTCTACGAAAACACCTTTGTAAATCGAAGTGGAGAAGTACTAGGAAAATGAGAATGTTTAAATGGAAGTTTTTGGCAAGATTTGTCAAAATTAATTACTTTTTTTTTCTCTATTTCCCCTTTAGTTTTGTGCTTACGTAATACGATATGTCTTTTTTCTCCCACACTTTTATAATTGAAGCATTTTATTAATCTTATTTATTTTTATTTTTTAATTATTTTTTTTATCATTGGGTTGTAAAAATCATAAACTCCACAGGTTTTGATTTATTTCTGAATTTTTTTAAGTAAATGGACTAGAGCTTTCTTCAGCACTTGTATTTCCCCTGTGCTACACCCAAGGTTCCTTTCCTTGAAATTGCGACTTCTTGGCACTCTGTCAGTAATAAGCTTTTCAAAAACCATAAGTTTCCCAATAATTCAAAAAACCGATCTTTATATTACTTTTAGATTTTTTTTCCCCTAACAGTTATACTGGAAACATAAAATTGGTTTTCACGAAAAAGTCTGGAAAGTCCTGAAGTGTAATTTATAATTAATATATATAAATATTATATATATAATTATATAATATATATATATA
Organism: Penaeus monodon; assembly: GCF_015228065.2. Classification (NCBI taxonomy): domain Eukaryota; kingdom Metazoa; phylum Arthropoda; class Malacostraca; order Decapoda; family Penaeidae; genus Penaeus; species Penaeus monodon. The sequence continues at coordinate 3,352 of NW_023648871.1, read as the reverse complement.
TATATATAATTATATTATATATATATATTATATATATTTAATTACACCAACCACCACACACAAACACACCACAACCACACACACACCCACACCCAACACCACCAAACACACCACACACAACACCACACAACCACACACCAACACACCACACACACCACACACACGAGGTGTGTGCTCATTTAAAAAGATCCCCCTTGACCAAACTTTCCCATGGACCAACAAAAAAATGAAAAACGTCGTAACATTTTTTTTTTCTGTATAGGGTTCCCCTAACCAAGATTAAAACACACTTTTCTCCGATCATTTTTTTTAAACAAACTGTGGGGACTTGTGTAGATATCCCGCAGGTTTTTTTTGTCGTTTTTGAAGCCATAAAAATGAATTCAAAAATCAATGTCTTATGTTCCCTTGGAAAAAACATGGACTTCCTGGACGGAAAGAGGTGGAAAAGTCCAAATGGTTGCAAGGTCAGGGAAATAAGGAGAATTGAGAAAGACTGTCGTATCCCACAGGGAACTACGCCCTCCCCTCCTCTGGCCAATGTGAGAGCTTGGAAACAGGGGTGTAGGGTAAGGGGGAACCACAATTTGGTCAACAATTCTGTGGCCTCTCAGTTTTTGAAAATAACCCGCAAATTTTTCTGTAGCAGTGAAGAGAGGCCAAGCCCTCATATAATTAATTGTGGTAACTTTTTTGCAAGGAAAATCCATCCATCAACTGCTTCCACGCTGGTTTCCAAAAAGGACTGAGCATAATCGTGGCCACTTTTTTTGGGTGTTGGTGAGTCAAAACTGCTTTCCAATGATATAAGTGGACCGTAAATTTTCTGGATTTATAGAGATTGGACTTAAGTAGCATCGTGTGTATTTTAGTCTGTCCAAAAAAAAAGTCCCGGTTTTTTCTGGCACATAGCTAAAAAGATCCTTGAAAAACAATGAGCCACTGTAACAGAAATGGAGTAAAAGTTAACTGGAATTAAAACACGTATCCTCTTTAGGAATAAGCATAAGTGGATCAGAAAGAAAAACCTTTTAAAAATGCGTCCATCGCATATACATGCCAATAATATATATATATATTATATATTTTAATATAATATATATATATATATATATATAATATATATAATAATATATATATATTTTAATATATAATTAATATATATATATATATATATATATTATAATTATATATAATAATATATAATATATATAAATAATAATATTAATATATATATATAATATATATATATATAAATATATATTATTATAATTTATATATATATATATATCTAATAATATATATATATATAATATATATAATATATATATATATATAACAATATTATTATTAATATAATTTATGGGGCCCGCGGTGGTTCGAATGGTTAGAGCATCGGGAACTCCAAGACTGTCCACGACGGCCAAATCTGAGTTTTCGAGGGTTTTTCGAGTCACCGGCCGCGGCGGTTGTTTTTCCCTTGGGCAAGGGAAACTTCACCTCGATTTGCCCCTAGCCACTGGGTGGCCAAGCCAGCCCAAGTCCAGTGGGCTGGTTCCCCAAGCCCGGATAAATAGAGAGAATGAATTACCTAAAGAGGTTACCCACCGGCCACTCTTCGTGGAAAGGAACTGGGGAACCCCTACCAAACGTTACTGTCCCTCCAAAAGAGCATCACAAAAAATGAAGACTACAAATTAAGAAATCCATGGTTGTGACCCACGGCGGGCTCAAACATGAACCTACCATTAAAAAGAAAGAAGAATATATATATATATATATTTATATATTATATAATATATATATTATATATATATATATATATATATATATTAAAATATATGTTAATATATATATTATATATTGTGTGGTTGTGTGTTGTGGTGGTGTGGTGTGTGTGGTGTGTTGTGTTGTGTTGTGTGTGGTGTGGTTGTGGGTGTGTGTGTTTTTCGGTTTTTATGCCTCTGCAAGATCTAATTCTATAAAAAGCCATTAATTTTTACTTACAAAAAAAATAATTTTCAGTCTATCATTTTATTTTACAAATACAAATTATTTTTTTATTTAATCTTTTTTACTTATGTTTATTTATTTTATATTATTTATTATTATTATTATTATTTTAATATTATATATTATTCATTATTATTATTTTTTTAATTATTCATTATATTTAATATTATTATTTATTTACTTTACTTACTAACTACTACTATTATTTATTATTTATCCACCATTTTTATTATTTTACCTATTTACTACTGCTGATTATCATTAATATTAATATTTATCCTTTTTTATTGCTTATCTTATTACCAGTATCACTATTTGCCCATTTACTAACAATGCTATTGATATTATTCATCATTATTATCATTTAATTTAATTCATTATTTATTATCATTATCATTCATATTATTTAACTATTCTTAGCATTAAAATTTACTTCCGTATTTATTATCATGGAATAATTTTAATTGTTTTTATTATTATTTAGAATATAAGAAACTTTTCTCTCGCAATGTTTCCAGATCAATCTAACAAGGGACAACACCTCCCAAAAATCTTTTTCTCTTTCCCGAGGGCTGAGGATTCTCTGTTGGCGTTTGAGGCCACCAATTCTGATTCTCAGAATATTTGGTTGGCCGATTATTTAGTATTTTGCTTTCCTGTTTATTTTTTTTTAAAAAAAATTTATGGTTTTTTTTTCCTTTTCTTTTTTATCTTTTTTTTTCTTCCTTATTATCCATTGTTTTTTTTTTTTCTTTTTTCCTTTTCTTCCTTCTTTCTTTCTATGGTTTTCTTTTTTTTTTCTTAGAGAAATTATGGTATATGGCAGGTTTAGACAATATATATATATATATATATATATATTAATATATTATATAATAATATATATAATATATTATATATATAATAAATTTAAAATATATAATATATATATTTATTATTTATTATTTTTTTTTTTTTTTTTTTTTTTTTTTTTTTTTTTTTTTTTTTTTTTTTTTTTTTTTTTTTTTTTTTTTTTAAATTTTTTTTAAAACACGGAAATTTTCTGCTTATTATTTGGTGGATTTTGGCTGTCGGCAGGAAAGCAATAAATAAGAATTCATGCCAGTGTTGTTTTTCTCCTCTCTCTCTCTTCTCTTTTTCCTCAATACTTTCCCTTTCTCTCCTTCCTCTTTTCCCTCCCTTCCCTCTCTCTATTCTCTTTTTCCCTTCTCTTTACCTTCCTCTCCCCTCCTTTTCCTCTCCTTCCCTCCTCCCCGTCCCCTCTCTCTTTTTTTTTTCTTCTCTCTCTCCCTCCTCTTTCCCTTCTTTCTTCTTTTTTTCCCTCCTCTCCTCTCTCTTC
>NW_023648870.1:0-6630 GCF_015228065.2 Penaeus monodon | reverse complement strand
AAATTTTTCTTTTAAAAACGAATCTCGGTTAAAATTAAAATTTGGGGACAAAAAATTACGAATAATAATAATAAATAATAATAATTGCATATCAATAATCAAAAAAAATGAAAATAATAGAAAATTAAATGATTTTGATAAGGGAATAATAGCAATAGTAACAATGAATAAATAATAATAAAAAATTATTATACTAAGATTTAGTATTGTTATTGTTTTTCTAAATCATTGTACTTTTATCATTATTTTTTATTTTTCTTTTGTTATCAAATTATAAAAATAAATATTATAGCAGGATTAATTACAATAAGATTTTTTATAAGTTTACATTAAATAAAGAAACAATAAAAGCATTATGATAAACTAATAAAAAGTAAAACATAAAAAAAAAATCCCGAAACTCCAACAAGCAATAATAATGAGGATAAAAAATGATAATAAAAAAATGATTAAATAAAAATTTTTGAAAATAGGGGGATTGTGCAAAAAAACCCTTATTCTAAAATAATGAAAATAAAATATATAATAACGACAATAATTAAAAATAATATTTTTATTTTTTTATTTCTTTTTTATAATGATTACCTTTTTTATTATAAAAAATTTATTAATATCATTATTATTATTATTTTTATAATTTTCTATTATTATTATAAAATTTTTTAAATATCATGTTTATTACAAAATAATATGAAATAACAAAAAACCCTTTTATCTGAAATGGGTGAAATATTGCAAAAATTGTCTTCAAAATAAAATCGAGAAGCCATTTTATATTAAAATTAAATTTTTATAATTATTACGTAAAATCATAATGAAAAAACTGAATTAAAAATGATGATGACGATAATAATATAATTTTTTAATTTTTTGGGAATAATAGCAGTAAAAACTTCTACCTATAATAACAATAAAAAATAATGCATAATATAGTTATAGTTCTTATATTATCATTATTAAAAATTTTTAATTTAAATGATAATAATTTTTCTTATTATAGTTATTGTTTTTTTTTTTTTTTTATTATTTTTACTATATTTTTTATTAATTTTATTTTTTTTATATTATTAGTAGTAGTAGTAGTATCATATTTGTAGTAAATGTTATTTTCATCATTTTTACCATATTATGTTTTTTATTTTCAAAAATATTTTTATTTTTGTTATAAATTTTTTATTTTGTAACATGATAACCCAATCGGCACGATGGGAATACATCCATGCCCACTGTATTTTTTGTTTTACACATGAATGGGTCTATAAATTTAGTATCTCCCCCGTTTTTCATTTTCCTTCAGTTTTGGGGAAGATTTTTTTTTATTATTTATTTCTTAAAGTTACCCAAAATTTTAATAATAAATTTTCTTATTAACTCAAAAAAAATAAATGTAAAGTTCAAATTTTTAAAAAAAAGAAAACATTTTCCCCTCATTCAAGAAATTCCTTTCCCCGGCTGAGCACATGGGAGCCATCTGTATGCAACAAGATTCACAAGAAACACAAGGGATAGAAAAAAAATCCGGGGTAATTGCTCAAGTCAATAATAATGATAATAATAATAAAAATAATAAAAAAATGATATTACGAAAATTATGTGATATAAAAAATAAAAATGAAATAAAAAACCTGTATTCTATAATGAAAAGTAATAATATCAATATAATGATAATAATAAAAATAATTTTTAACAGAAAAATTTTGTATTATTAAAGAAAATAAAAAATCATCAATAATAAAAAAAATTTTTATAAATAATTTTGATAATAGGGGGATTGAAGCAATCATAATGTATTCTAGTATCAATTACAGATAATAATAATAATAAAAATAAAATAAAATTCTTTTATTATTATCAATTTTAATCATGTTACATATATTTTTTTTTAAAAATTTTTAATACTGTCCTTACTTTTTTTAAATAGCTTATTAAAGCATCATTATTGTAATTAACCCTGTTATTTATTTATTTTTAAAATTTGATAACAATAGAAAAAATAATAATAAAAAATGATAATATAAAAAGTACAATTAAAATCAAATGAAAAATTAAGATATAAGTACAATAAAAAAAAATAATGATAATAAACAATGAAAAAGAAATAATAACAAAAATTTATAACAAAATTTAATTCTGAATATCCTACACTTCTCAGACGTGTTTCTTCTGCAGAAAGTACAATAAGTTTTATCCTATTCAGATGATTTTAAAGAGGACAGAGGGCGCTCTTTTTCTCCCCGAGTCACAAAACACCCTCTGTTTCCCCAAAGATTCCTGATGTCATTTCCGGCCGACCCCTCTCTCCCCCACTAAACCCTTTAGCCCTTAAAAAAGGCGGACAGGAGGGGGTGGAACATTCAATTGTTCCCTGACACTCCAAAGGGCCCTCCAGGCTAGGGGTGTGTGTCCCCCAATTCATCAGTATATTCCAAAAGAGTTTAGATACTTTGGGGAAATTTATTTTTAAAAAAATGTTTGCACTGGGTAATAATACCTAGGTCTTCCCAAATCTTTTTTTCAGGAGTCACAAGAAATTTTGGAAATCTCTTGGTGTTGCAAGTCCTTTCCAACACCTTTAGCTTTCCTTTTTATAATGACTGCAGTAGCTAAAATTATTTTTCATGGAATGTCAGAGTAGCACTGAGTCAAAAAAAGGTCCCAAAATGCCCCCATAGAGTCACATCTCCTTTAAATTTTGGACTCAATTTTTGGGAAATTTTACATTTTCTTTTTGAAGTTACTAGTTTTTTACTGCTCCTACAGGGTGAAATGTCACACTTCTCACTTTTCATCAAACCCCCCAACATCGTCAGCTTGCGCCGGGGTTTTAGGATTCCCTGAAAAACCGGGGGCACCCTCAAGCTCTTCTCCAAGTTCAAAAAATCATCTCTAATTCTAACATTTTTTGACCCCCCCAAAATGGCAAGAAAATCGATCCAGTCATCCAATGGAGCTTGGTTTGATGACCAAAAAATAGGATTGTCGATAAGGCCTTAAAATGTTTTGGGTGCGAGTTCCCTCCGAGCGACGTCCCCCCCCTTTTTTCTTTCATATCTCCCATTGTTGACACAGAAATCAACCGGATTTTTTTTATAGAAAATTTTTTCCGGGTCTGGACCCAAAAAATAAGGTCTCACAGGACCAACGTTTGCAACAAGGCGTGAAGAAGAGGGCGAGGGTAGGGTGCAATGAAACAGGATGCCCGATAGTTTCCTTTTTTTTTCAATGGTTACACCAAAAAAAATTTTAATTTTCATGTAACCCCCTCCTTTTGATAATTTCTGATTTTGTTATATCAGAATCTATTTTGCTTTCTGCAGCAAGAAAAAACTCTGGAAAAATGCAGGATATTAAAAAATAAATTAGTTTAAAATTTTTCTTTTATTTTTCTTTTTTATTGACTTATTATCATTATTTTTATTTTTAATTGACTTTTCTCAACATTATCATTTTTTATTTTAATTGTACTTACATCTTTTCATTATTTTTAGGGTTTTTTTGCATAAAAAAAATACATATAAAATTTAACTAAAAAATAGAAAATAACATAAAAAATTATTGAGTTGCCAGTGTGAGCGGGTCACGCACACAGACGTTTCCCAGTATGAGTCCCTTTACATAATTTAATGGGTTAGGATGCTGCACTCCTTTTACGCATGTCTACTGGGTTCAGTGAGCACCCTCTGACGAGGTTATGGGGATGGCGGGGATGTGAAATGGTGGGGGTACAACCCAATGGTTTTTTGCAGTACAAGATTACTGACCAATAGGTTCATCGGGAAAGGCACACTCCCAACAAACATAGTTTCAGTATGCCTTATATTTCCATGGACCCAACACAAAAAACGAGTCATTTTTCCCCTGGGGAGAACATCAAGTGAAAGCACGCTGCAGCCACAGAACACATTCAAGTCACTGATCCTCATTTTATTAGCAGCTCGTTATCGCCGGGTCTTTTCGCCACCCCCGCGGCCAGCCAGTTACAACGTTGGTTTTGGGACGCCTTTTCATCACCCCCAAAACCCCATACACAAGTTACAAATGTTTCGTAACCCCTATCCTCCCCTTAAATAGTCGAAAAGACTATCCTACATCAGTACAAAATAAGTGAAATTAAATGTTAAGAATCAGATTCCATGCAAAGAGTAAAGCAATATTTTCCCCAAAAAAAATTTGTATATTCCTAATACAGGTCATAAAGTAAAGTAAAATAAAAATATAAGAATAATAGAAATCCAAGGAAAGAATAAAGCAACATTAAAAAAAATGTATACAACGTTAACTTTCTTCGTGTCATTTTGGCCACCCCCAAACACTGGCCGTGTCTGTGTCCGATGAATACAAGGTCAGCCCCCACCAACCTTTATGCCTTTATAATCCCATTGTCACTCCCCGTCATTTTCCCCCTCAGTGTCAGTATCACAAACCAAAAACCCTCACTCACCCCGAGTCACATCCTTCATGATCCCCAACCCGAGGGCCCCATGTGAACACACCCTCCAGAGACCCCCATAGATTTCCATGGGGGCCCCCTTTGGTTCTCCGGCTGGACCCCGCAGGTGTGAGCGGAGGGATGGAGATATCATCTCTACATGGTGTCGGGACCCCCAAGGACTTCAAGTTCGGTGACTTCCCTAGGTCCCCAGAGTGGGTTCTTGCCAACCGGGTTTCCGTTTTTTAACTCTCCCTTCCCCTTTATTATACATCCCCACATAGCCTGCCCTCCCATTTTGAGCCTTTCAAGATGCCGTAGCGTCGCCCTCCATGCGATGCTGCAGGGTCCCCTGGTGGTGGGGCAGGCAGTTGTGGTGCGGTCCCCCTTTTTGATAAGGGGTAATTAAACTCTCTTCGTGCGTCATTTTGGGGGGACAGTGGAGTGGTGCAGGTCTTGGGACCCCCCAAGAAAGCACTTCCCAAAAACCCGAATCGAACACTCGCCCGGTCGGGAAATTATCTCATGGGAGCCCAAACAGGGGAAGATTTTGCACCAGGAATTCTGGACCCTTTTCGCTTTATGGTTGGGAAAAGGGGACACCCCTTTCAAAAAAGTAAACCGGGGACACAAATATATCGTTTCCCCTTTTAGGAGGGGGAAAAACCCTTTTTCCCCCACGGCCATGCCTCCATGGGTCCACGGCCTGGTACTGCTGCGGGGTGCACTGTTTTTTGTGTGGGCCCCTTTTTTCGCACTATGACAGATCTTGCCCCATCCTGGCACCGTCGAGGCCGCCCAGTAAAAACGTCCCGCAACTTCTCCATTGTATTTGATCCCTGGGGGCCACGGTTTTTTGTATATCTCTCTCAGCATTTCCCTCAAGTCAAAATGGGCCATATTATCTTTTTGCTTCCAAAAAACTCTGGTAATATGCCTTTGCAGCAAATCCCTACAAACCCAAGTACTGGTGACTGGTTTTTTGGGGGAAAGTTTCCCACTGTGGCCTTTCCGCCTGTTTTACCCCCTGAATAAGGGCCCCAGTTTGGTCCCCTTTTTGGTTTCCTTCCCATCTCTTATCAATCAGTTACTTTCACTAACTACCACCCCAAACAAGGTTTTCCAGAATACGAAAAGAGCATGAACACAATCGGGTTTCACAAGGACGTGTTTGACACTACTGCACAGGTCCTCCACATGGCTGGGACTGCTTCCTTTTGCACTACAGCTTGTTTCCCTTTCCCTGCGGTCCTTAGGGTGTCCTGGAAGTGGTACTACTGGTTTTACAGGGGAAGAATTGGGGGTAGGGGGTATGCAAATTTTGGCAAATGCACCGTGGCCTACTTTAAGGGGTTTTCCCCGTCACAATCTCCATTTTTCCTTATTTGGGTCTACCCCCAACCAAGGATATGTTCTCCCAGGATCAAGGGACCTAGGCCCCCTTGTGTACCTTTTTTTGGGGATCCACAATGTCATATCCAGCCCGGCAAGCAGGGATTGATTTATTATTTAAAAAATTTTCTGCCGCGTCAACACTAAGGTCATTAGCAGCGAAATCCTTTTTAAAAAGAAATATTAAAAAATTTTAAAAACCCTTTTTAAAATCTATCAATAGATATTTTAAAAAAACAATAAACAAATTAAAAATCAAAGCATAAATATTTTTTAAGTGTATAAAATTTTTTGATAAACATATCTAATTAAAAGCATAAAAAAAGAACCCCCTATTTCACAATCCCCCCCCCAATCATTTTTAGTGTATATGGGGGAGACAAGACATCGTCTTTGGTCAGAATGTTTCACTCTTTTCCCCACATGTGCGATTTTTTAGGGGGTCTTGGCATCCCCACAAATTGCTTTTTTTTAGCCACATCGGCCCATGTGCAGTCTTGTGTGCCCCATTCTTAGCCTTGTTAAGCAACTTTCCCCTTTTCGGTTGGGATGGATCATCACCCCAAATGCCAAGGTCATCTTAAACTCTCGCAGTTTATTTTGGAGAATGCCTCCATTGTTTTCCCTTCCCTTTATTTCGAAAAACTTGATGGGGTTTCAGGTCGGTGCGTGGGAAGGTAACGAGCATCACAAGGGGGCGGCAGTGCCTTTGGTTCCCTCAGCCGTCATTCCATGCACCAACATGCCTGGCACCCAAAAAACCGAGACTTTTTTTGTGTTTCATCAGGCAAACCAATCTTGAACCCCCC
>NW_023648868.1:0-2500 GCF_015228065.2 Penaeus monodon | reverse complement strand
GTGTGTGTGTTTTGTGTGTGGTGTGTGTGTGTGTGTGTTACCCCGCGCGCGTGTGTGTGTGTGTGTATGCCTGTGTGTGTGTTTTGTGTGTGTGTGTGTGTGTGTGTATGCGTGTGTGTTGTGTGTGTGTGTGTGTATGCGTGTGTGTGTGTGTATGTATTGTGTGTGTGTGTGGTGTGTGTGTGTGTGTGTTTGTGTTTATATTTTTGCATCTCTCTCTATCTCACAGTGCCCAGTCCACTATATACATTTTCGTTTCTCTGATTCCACCAGAAAATTCTATCTTTTTCCTCCCCGCTTCCTTTGTGCACATTTTGTTCATTGCAATGCATTTCATTGACATATAATTAATTCTTGAGTTACCGCTAGTATTCCCACCTCCTTTTCCCCTTCGCAATCATCTTTTTTTTTCTTTTTTTATCAGCAATTTTTTTTTCTTCAGTGTTGGTTTCCTTTAGTTATATATGCGTGGCGCTTAGAATTTACACAGCGTGCAAGCTGTTTTGTCTCTGCAATACCAAGGATATCATTATTCATTTATTTATTTATTATTATTTATTTATTTATTTATTTAACTCTTTTACGTTTTCCAACGTTCTCTTGTTTTTAGTGAATACTCCCGTTTTTTTTTTGTCCTTCTAAAAAGGTTAAAAATTGGGTTAATTATTGTTTTCGTTGTTGGTTTTTATCACTTTCTATAAGTATCTTTATTATTTTTGCTATAATTGTATTATTAATTATTTTATTATATCATTTTAGTATTATTGTTATTATTATTTTTATTATTATTATTATTGGTTGTTGTTGTCATTATCATATCATTAACAATATTTTTAAGGTTTTATATGCTAACACAATAGTGTTAGCAATATAATATAATAGATAATAATGATAATACTACTATCAGCAATTATCATCGCTATTATTTTCACTATTTTTAATTATTAAAAATTATTATTATATTATTTTTATTATTTTATATTATTATATATTATACTATTATTTCATTATTATTATCATTACTATATTTTTTTTTTTTCTTTTTTTTATCATTATTATTATTTTACATTTATAGTACTAACGATAAAAGTTATTATAAGTATATATTATCAGTATCTAATATGAAAATACATATTACTTTTTCCCTATTTGTTATATACATATCATATTCTGGGTTTGACTTGTATTTTATGCATATATAATTGTATTGGTTGCCATCTTTTAAAAATTTATTATTTATTATCATACAATATGCTTTAGATATTAATTTTAATAATAGTATTGATTAATAATTAGCTTAGGTTTATCAGCCTATCATTCTTATTTATTATAATTATTCATTTTTATAATTTCTAGCATTGTTTATTATCAAATATTATATTATTATTAAATAATTTATTATATTTCTTTTTATTATTATTTTTTCTATTATTATTATATTACATGATTAATTTTTTAATTTTTAGAATTATTATTATGATATTATGCAAAAATTTTATTTATTATTATTATTATTTAAAAATAATATATATCAAATTTTAATTTATCATTTTATTATTAATAATTTATTGATAAAAATTAAAAATTTTGTTATAAAAACAAATTGTTATTACTTATTATTATATTAATATTGTTATCATCACCATTATTAAAATAACCATTTCCGTCTGTGTACAAACAACCCACAAGAACAATATGAAACACAACAAAAAAAAACAACAAAAAAAAAACAAAAAAAACAACAAATAACACAACGAAACAAAACCAAAAAACAAAACAACAAAACAAAAAACACACAAACACAAACCAAAAAATATATATTATATATAAATATCTATATAATATATATATAATAAATTATAATAATAATAAATATATCCAACAATTATATTATAGTTAATATAAATAAATATTAATATAATAATATAAAAAAATAAAAATAATATATAAAATAATAATAAAAAATATATATATAAAATATATAATATAAAAATAATATAATAATAATAATAATAATAAATAATAAGAAAATAAAAAATATAATATGTGTTGTGTTTTTTGTTTTTTTTTTTGTTTTTGTGTTCTTTTATTGTTGGATAATTAATAAAAAAAATAATAATATAATATATAAAAATAAAAATAATATAATATAATAATAATAATAAAAATAAAATAATTATACAATATATAAATATATATATATATAATAAACGAAAATATATAAATTTAATTTTAAAAAAAGGGGTATTATAAAAATTATAATAATAAATATAATAATTTAATAATAATAATAATAATAATATATTTTAAATTAAAAACAAAAAACCCTTATTAAATAATATATAATAAAACAAACTACTATTTTTTTTTATCAAAAAAAAAAAAAAATAGAAAACCCCCAAAAATTTTATTACTATAAAAAAGGGGCCAAAAAAAAAAAAAAAAAAAAAAAAAAAAGATATAAAAAAAACAAAAAAAAAAAAAATAAAAAACACCCACA
>NW_023648867.1:0-6631 GCF_015228065.2 Penaeus monodon | reverse complement strand
GAAAGGTTTTGGGCGCCGTAAAGAATAAAAGGCGACAGATTTTGGGCGGGAAAAACCCGCCTCGCCCCGGGTCTTTGCGAAGGAAAAAGACTTTGAACACGCAGCAAACCCAAAATGAAAAGTCTCCTAAGGTCGGTTTTCTCGCTTGGCTTTTCCCTAAGTCATCGTCGAGTCACGGTTTTATTGCGTCTCGATGTAAGGGTTCTTTGTGTCAATTTTTCCGACAGCGTGGAGATAGATTCCCGGCAATCCCCAAAGGGCAAAGAAAGGCCTTTTTGTTTTCTGCATTTATCGCTTTAATGTCGTTTTTATTTGCTTTTGTTTGATCTTTTTTATCTAACGATATTGACTTTTGAATTTAAAAATTTTGTTATCTTTATTTGTCTTTAAATTTGGGAAAAAGCAATTATATTTTTCGAAAAGAAAATAGAATGTCGGCTGACCCCCGGGAACTAAAATCATTAAATAATCTATGAAAAAAATGGGAAAATTTTGGTAAAAAGGAACAACTTAGAAGAACTGGCCGTTGGGAACTTATGAAGAACTTCTCTTCCTTGCGATCTATGTTCGACAGAAATTTACTTTAAAATTTTAATACTTTTGAAGAAGTAAAGATATCCAATCTTCTAGATAAATGTATCTCAGATCTTTTGATCGAAGCAATACAAATTTTGAAATAAGATAAATTTTTCGATTATTTTAAAGTAAGAAAGCGAGAAAGCGTGATAGGCATTGGGATAGTATTCAGACATTAGAAACATATTTACCAAAAAGCATTGTCGTAGAAAGGGAGCAAGTCGATGTTCAGTTTTCAATCTTCCAAGTCTTCTTCAAATTAAATCACAGTCAAGTCTTTATGTCGCATTTAGTATATGTATATATATGTATATATAAGATTTATAATTATAATTAAAATTATATATATATTATATATATATATATATATTATAAAAATTTATATTATAATATTATATATATATTTTTTTTATACAAATATTATTTATAATTAAATTACTATAAAAATTCAAATTTTAGTAAATTTAAATTTTAAAATTTATTAGAAAATTTTTTATATTAAAATTTTGCCTTAAATTTTTTAAAAACATTTCTGACCAAAAATCAAAAATTTAAAAATTTCTTGATCGTGGTTGCCTATGTACGGTACCGATTGTGTAACGCACAGAGACTCAGTCGAGAGGGAAAAATCAAAGGGAAAAAAAACAAAACAAAACAAGAAAGACAGTGAAGAAGACAGGAGAATAATAAAACAACAAAACACCCAACGAAAGGATTTTATTAAAAAAAATACCGAAAATGTTTATTCGAAACTTACTAAAACTATAAACCCATCTGAAACTGACATATTACCAAGTGCATATTTCCTAATGATGATAAACAAGGGGGCAGCAAAAAAAAAAAAAAAAAAAAAAAAAAAAAAAAAAAAAAAAAAAAAAAAAGACGTATTCAAATCGAAGTAACGGGACGGGAAGATAACAGCATGGGGAGGGCGACCATGCACAGGCACAAGTGAATTACAGGGAGTTTGCAGGACCAGAGAGTCCCGAAATAAGTGAAGGGGACGATAAATGAGTTCGTGTTTTTCTGGAGCAGATGCCTCTTTTCTCTCTCTCTCTCTCTCTCCTCTCCTCTCTTTTCTCTCTCCCCCTCTCCCCTTCTCTCTCTCTTTCTTTCTTTCTTTCTTGTCTTCTCTGCTGTCGTATGTAGTTTTCAGTCTCTCCCATTCTTCTTTCTTTCACTTTCTGTGCCTATATAATTGGGAGATGCGTATAAAATTTTACGGAATAAGACCTCGTTTCACTTACGTCACTCTATAAGTCGCGGTAAAGTTGTGTATGTGTGTGTGGTGTGTGTGTGTGTGTTTGTGTGTGTGTGGTGTGTGTGTGTGTGTGTGGGTGTGTGTGTGTGTGTGGTGTGTGTGTGTGTGTGTGTGTGTGTGTGTGTGTGGTGTGTGTGTTGTGTGTGTTTTGTGTGTGGGGTGTGTGGTGGGGTGTTCGCGGCTGACATGTGAATGAAGAGCAATTCTGGTGGAAAACCGGCGAAGGGGATGTCCGCCGCTATTAACGTCGAGATCAAGTAATGAGTAAGGAAAGCGTGGAACGGAAGGACAAATGGAAGAGAAAAAGGAAAGGGGAGGGATTGGGGATAGAAGACAGATGACAGTAAATATAAGTTCTAGAATAAACTAAAAGATTCCTAATCAAAATTCACATTACTTTTTTCGCTTTTTCAGCAGATGTTCATTGCAATACTCTCTTTTACATTTTACTGTACATCGACAGATTTCCATAACAAATACTTTCAAGCCTTGTAGTGTGTTAAACCTGTACCGTTTTGCAGATATTCTGTAAAATAGATGAATATTTTCACCACTTCATTTTGGATTCAGAAAACAATTATTATAACCTATAAATAACACAAAAAGGAAAATGATAAGAAAGTAATAGTTTATCATAGGATATCTCTAAAATTAAATAGGGATTAGAATGATACTTGCTGATATCCAGACGATACTTCATGACCAAGAAAAAGCAAAAAAACAAATAATCCAACGGAAACCCTACTTTGAATTACCATCCTTAGAGAGGGGGGGAGGGTGGGTAGGGGAGTTAAGGGGAAAGGGAAACGAAGGGAGGGGGTGGGTGGGGAGGGGAGTAGAAGGGAAGGCGAGGGAAGGGGGGATTGGTTATTAAAGATAAGACCAGCTGGGGGGGAAATTTTGCGGGAGAACGATTCTGCAATATGACCCTCGAAAATAGTGGAAGAAAGCCGAGAATTCCTTTTCCCGCCTTTTACGTGATGGTTGTTTTAGTACCTTTTGCTCTTTTTTTATTTTGTTTGCTTTTTTTTTTTTTTTTTGTCTTGTCTTGCAGAGAAAGTACCAGCAGATGTACGATTTTTTCTCTCACTTTTGTGGGAAAATCGATCTGATTTGGAAAACGACAATAAAAACATTTTTTTTTAAGACGAACATTACTAAACAAACAGACAAGCAAACAATAAAAAAAAAGATTCTGAGAAGTATACGTGAGACAGCAAAAATATAGAAGCGATTCTTGTCCTGTAATTTTGCTACACTTAAGTCGCGACAAAAGAATAGGAAATCATAAGAAGTTCTGCAGGAGAGATGTTAGTCTTCTAGTCTATCCAAGCATACCTGTGAGGAACAATGATGGTAATAGGAATAATGATAATAATGATAGTAGTAGAAATAATAACTTTGATAATAATGATGATGATGATGATGATGATGATTATAATAATAATGATGATGATGATGATGATGATGATGATGATGATGGGTGAGGATGATGATGATGATGATAATAATAAAATATGAAAAGTATTTAAAAATGATAATATATAATAATAATAATAATAATAATAAAATAAAGTATATAAAAAATAATAATGATGATAATAATAATGAAAAAATAATAATGATAATAATATAATAAATAAAATGATAATAAAAACGAATAAGAATGATAATGATAATTAATAAAAATAAAATAAAAAATTACTATAATACGTAAAAATTTTTAAAAATGAAAATAATAATAATAACAACAAAAAACAAACACAACAAACACACACACAACAATAATAATAATAATAATAATAATAAAATAATAATAATAGAAAAATAATAATAATGATAATAATAATAAAAATAATAATAGTAATAATAATAATAACAATACAACATAAATGAAATAATAATAAACTCATAAGGAATAAACAACAACAATTTTTAATAATAATGATAATAACGATAATAATAATGAGAGGATATAGAAATAAGGAGGAGAGCCGGAAAACAAAGAAAAAAGCAAAAGTAAAAGAAGAAAAGAAAAAAAGAAAAAATGGAGGAGGAGGAAAAAGGAATGAAAGAAGAAAAGGAAAAGAAAAGGAATAAAAAATAAGAATAAGAAGAGGAAAAGAAATGAAATAGATGATGAAAAAGGAGGAAAAAAAAAAAGGAGAGGAGAAAAAGGAAGATATCTAAGAAAAGAAGAAAAAAAAAGTAAAAGAAAAAATATAAAAGGAACTTATCTGAAAATGAATCTACTTTTTCATTGTTTTCAAGGGCTTATTTCCCCAAGCAGTATATGCAGATGACAAGATTCTCAAATTAATGTTCCATGATGCACCGCACTTTTCTTGGCAACAGTGCATTTAGCTAATTGAACTAACTCAGCTCTATGCAAAACCAGCGAAGAGAGATAATGGAATCTAGTTTTATTAACCTGTCAGTCTCATAAGACTGCTTTCCGAAAACATACCTTTTAACACCATATCAGTGCACACCAATATCTTTTGGAACACCGCGTTGAAGGCCCTTTTTTCAATTATTCACTGCCTTAATGGATTGGTTCCCGGGGGGGCATGAGCGTGTTACGGAAGGGCTGCGGGGGGGCAAGGGGACAAGGTGGGCAAAATTCGTTTTGTTTCCCTTTGTCGTGCTCAGTTAAAGGAAACGCGCTGGAAGAGGTTGGGGGTCTTTTGTATTTAGGATATTTATGCAGTGCGCTGTGCAAGTCTTAGGAGGTTGTGGTACTTGTCTCTAAGTGATTTATTGAGATTTATACAGCGACGGATTAAAAAACAAGTTGTAAATCTCGGGAATAAAATTTTAAGCATAAGAAAAATTAAAATTTAAAAATGATAAATCACAATAAAAAAATCCAAAACTGAGTTTCTCTGAAAAGGACAATGGAATGGGACGAACCTCCTCACGTATCTGAGCTACTTAATATTCACAATTTTTTCATTCCACGAGAGGCTATCATATTGTTCCCATACTATGGCATCAGACAAACCTATCTACAAAGTAAATTATCCAGTCTAGCGTATACTTATAAGATATTTATGAAAGTTTGGTCTAACCGGATCACAAATTGCTAGGGTTTTGCCTCCCAATGGTCGACAATTTTCCAAAATAACATCTTCGCCCCTCAGAAGGCCTTCCGGGTTTCCTAAGGCCTCCGGGCGAGGGAGAAAATGTAGTGCATTTCCCCCCTTCATATTTTTTTTTTCCTTTTCCTCCAAAGAAGAAAGATGAGAAAATGGAACGAAAATTGTTTTTACTGCGTCACTACTGCGGGCCGAGAACGTGCTGGAACTGTCGCTGGTGATGGAAGAAGTGACAACACGAACATCCAGTCTTAAAGGCATGTGTGCGGGCGGCGCTTTGTTCGTTTGATTGTTTGCTCAGCCGGGGTGTGTGTGTGTGTGTGTGTTGTGTGTGTGTGTGTGTGTGTGTGTGGTGGTGGGTGGTGTGTGTGTGGGGTGTGGTGTGTGTGGTGTGTGTTGGGGGGTGTGTGTTTTGGTGTGGTGTGTGTGTGTGTGTGTGTGTGTGTGTGTGTGTGTGTGTGTGTGTGTGTGTGGTGTGTGTGGGGGGTGTGTGTTGTTTTGTGTGGGGTTAGAGAGAGAGAGAGAGGAGAGAGAGAGAGAGGGGGAGAGAAAAGAGAGAGAGAGAGAGAGAGGAGAAGAGGAGAGAGAGAGAGAGAGGAGAGAGTATATGAGAAGGAGAGTGAGAATAAGAAAGGAGAGTAAAAGAACGAGCAGCTGTATATGACAGCATATATGCGTTCTTACACAAACACATACTCAAAAAACGTGCATACTCGCTAATAAAATTCATACATATTCCTTCCCTGCCGATATAATTCTATATATGGTTATCCCAGCCTGTTGCATGTCTCAATTCCAAATGCTAAGCTAATATTTGAGATCAAATGGCAACGTTACAGATCATATTTGTCCTTCTCCCGTGCCCATCAAGACGAAGGAGTGCGACCTGCCAAACCGTTCCTAATCAAGCAGCGCAGGCAATAACTCCCCTGCCGTAATAGGAAAAGCGACAGTCGAGGAACGATATGTAGACACACACGGACAAAGGAGAGGATTTAGGCGGAAGGGAAGGGAGTGGAAGGATCCGAGAACTATATTGGAAGAGGGGGAGGGAGAAGGAAAGGGGGAGAGGCGGACGTGTGCTCAGGACTTGTTTGTTCGGTCTTTTTTTCCTTTCTTTTCTTTCTGTTTTTTTTTTCATTGTTTTCTATGTGTTTGTGTCGTTTCGTGTCGTTCTACGGGGCGGAGGAGGGGTTGGCTGAACATTCCTCTAGAGGAAAATGCGACCAAAATTGTGGCTGATTATATTTGTAGAGGGGATTCACAAAAAATAAAAATATATATATATATATATATATATATATTTTTAATAAAAAATATATATATATATATAAAATAATAATATATAACACAAAAACAAAAAAAACACCACTACACACACACAACACACACCCCCACACACACCACACACACACAACAAAAAAATAAAAACAAAAAAACAAAAAATATATATATAATATATATAATATATATATAATTATATATATATATATTTTATATAATATATATATATATATATATAAAATATATATTATATATATTGCTACACTTATCCTCTTTCCCCTTCTATTTTTGGTGCAATTATATATGAGATTCTGTTAACTTTTTGATAGAACATTACAGAGTAAATTTATGATGATTTTAACTTATTAAAATGATTTAATTTTTTTGTATCTTATGTGATGGTGTTGTTTTT
>NW_023648866.1:0-2500 GCF_015228065.2 Penaeus monodon | reverse complement strand
ATTTTGATAGCATTTCGAATATTTCCTCTATGCAAGATTTTCTGTAGTTCTTTAGAATTTTATGGAATCAGTAACGGGTTTTTGCAAGAATTTTCGTTAGTGTTTTATATTGCTCAAATGATGTCCCTCAAGCTGAAAATCTTATCAGTAAAGGTTGAGTTTCATCAGTAATAATTTTGAAATAATAATGGTTAATAATGCACAATTTTCAATTTTCTATTCATTTTCCTGCGGGACAAGAGAATAGATTTTTTTTTTTTTTTTTTTTCGATTATGTTCTGCCGCATCTATGTTAAATATGTTTCTCCCTTATTAGGATTTTTATAATTTGGTATAGGAATTAGCACTTGTTATATTGTATTTGTTAGCCTTTGTTCTTGATTTAATGTTCTTTTTTCCTAATCAAATGGAGGGGAAATTAAAGGTCACTCAGTATTATAATGTCTTGGTTTCCTTGGTATAATCACTAACAAATTCGGAGATTCACTGATTCAGGTAGTCTGTTTATTAACATTTAAGTCTTTTATTTCTTCGGGATATTATCCCTACCATCTATTTCTGCCCCTAATTGATTTTCTCTCTGATTTACTGTTCCTTATTTTTTGACTGTATCGTTCTTTATTTATAGTCTTGACAGATAAATGTTTCTTAAAGAAATTATAGGATTAGTGATATTTTCAGTATCATTAACTACGGTATTTTTGTCCGGTTTGGCTTTTGAATAGAAACCTTTTATGTGTAGCAGTATAGGAGTTACGTCGTTTTTTACCATTAAACTCCTGAACTTGCTCAACATACTGTATCTTCTCCTATCTCCAGGGCCGACCCTTCCACCTGTGTTGCCTGTTGCGTGGGGGTTTTGAGGTCTTCATATATAACTGTATTTTTTACCTATTTCTATTTTCTCTTTTTGTTCGTTTACTTGATATTTTTCTTAGACTTTTGGTCTTCTTTATATCTCCTTTCGTCAACTGCCACTTTTTTTTTCTTTTTTTTTCTTGTTTAAAACACGAATAGGAATGATACATTCACTTTGCCCAAAGGTAGTTGCCTGAAACAGATTAGTAAAAGAAAGAAAGAAAAAAAATCGCAAGCATAAAAGATGAACACAAACAAAATGTATACAAAAATCAAGCAAAAATTGCTATATAATAGAGTCCAGGGATTAAAAAAAATAGGATTGAATGTCAGTAATAATATCACAAATTATTTTACTCATCATATTCTTGTTTTATCTTGCTATAAAGTTATTGCTTGAATTTTTTTATCTCGAACATAGATTATTCCCCAGATTTCCAGGAAAAAGTGTTTCCCGAATTTTTCATATATATATATATAATATTTTATATATATATATATATATATATATATATATATATATATATATATAAAATATATATATATATATACACACACACACACACACACCACACACACACATACATATTATATATATATATATATAATATATATATATATATAAAATATATTTTTAATATATACATAAAACATATATAAAAATAAAATAAATAAATTAAAAATAAATATATTTTTAAATAATAATTAAATTATAAATTATATAAATAAAATATAAAAATAAAAATTATAATATATATATTTTTATATATATATATATATGTTTTATTATGTATATATGTATAATAAAATATATATATCTAATATATATATATATATATATATATATATATTATATATATGTTATGTGTGTGTGGTGTGTGTGTGTTGTTTTTTATATATAATTTATTAATATATTAATATATATATATTTTATATATTTTATATAATATATATATAATATAATATATATATATATTTATGCAAAAATTCTGAACATCTTTTTGAAATTAAATATAAATATATGTTGAGATAAAAAAATATTAAGAATAATTTATAGCAAATTTTAACAAGAAAATGTGAGTAAAAAATTTGTATTTATTCGACTTCAATCCCGATTCTTCTTTAATACTGGACTTATTCTTTGCCATTTTGTTGATTTGTTCATTTTTTTTTGTTCATCTTTATGCTTGCGAATATTTTTTTTCTTTCTTTTACTAATCTGTTTCAGGCAAAATACCTTTGCAAAGTGAATGGTATCATATCCCCATTGTGTTTTAAACAAGAAAAAAAAAAAGAAAAAAAAGTGGCAGTGACGAAAGGAGAAAATAAAGAGAGACCACAAAATCTAAGAAAAATATCAAGTAAACGAACAGAAAGAGAAAATAGAAATAGGGAGAAAAAACAGTTATATATGAAGACCTCAAACCCAACGCAACAGGCAACCCCAGGTGGAAGGGTCGGCCCTGGAGATAGGAGAAGATACAGTATGTTGAGCAAGTTCAGGAGTTTAATGGTAAAAAAAACGACGTAACTCATACTGCTACACATAAAAGGTTTCATTCAAAAGCAAACGACAAAAAACCGTAGTTAGATGATACTGCAAATATCAACTATCCATATATTCTTTAGAGAAACATTATCT
>NW_023648865.1:0-6632 GCF_015228065.2 Penaeus monodon | reverse complement strand
AATAATTTTAAATGTAATAATTAATAGAAAATTCTTAAAATTTATAAAAATTTTTTACCCCCTTAGAGGGGGTTTTTTTTAAAATTTTCCCAAAAACATCAAATGAAGGAAAAAAACGCATTTTGAGTTACTCTAAAAAGGTATTTTTCGCAAGATTTTGCCGTTTTTCGACTTTTGGGATTTTTTTTTTTTTTCCCTTTTTTTTTTTATATGGGACACAATTCCTGTTTTACATCATTATTACATGATTATCATCTTATTATCGTTACCCAATCATTATATCTTTATCATCTTTATCATCATCATTATCATCATTTTGCAATTATTACATCTTATTGCAATTATTACATTATTATTGAATTTTATTGAGTTATAATATATTTTTTTTTACACTATACAAAAACAATACAAAAAAATAGTAATAACAAAAATTTAATAACAAAATAACTTTTTATAATCATTATTTTTATCATTTTTTCAATTTAATATCTTTTATTACTGAAATTATACTGAAAAAATTTTTTACAATTATACTCCCAGTAAAATAATAATAATGAAAAATAACAATAAAAATTAATAACAAATTATAAAATTAGTTTTTATTTTTAATTATCTTTTTTTATAATTTTTATTTTACAGTTTAAAATATATTTTTGGCAATAATACTAATAATTAAAGTAATAATAATAATAATAATAATAATAATAATAATAATAATAATAATAATAATAATAATAATAATAATAATAATAATAATAATAATGATAATAATAATGATAATAGTAATAATATCAATAATCATCAAATGTTATCCAAATCTCTTTATTCTCACTTTTATCATCATTATTGTCATGATTAATAGAATTCTGGTAATTATTATCATTATTACCCTAATAATTGCCAGAATCATCAAATGAATGGAAAAAACGTCATTTTGGAGTCTACTCTCAAAAGGCTATATTTCGCAAGATTTTGCCGCTTTTTCGACTTTTGGGATTTTTTTTCTTTTACCTTTTTTTTATATATATGGACACAATTCCTGTATTATCATCATTATTATCATGATTATCATCATTATTACGTTATCATCATCATTAATCATCATTATCATCATTATCATCATCATTATCATCATTATTGCCAATTATTATCATCATTATTGCAATTATTATCATTATTATGGCAAGATTGCAGTTATAATATATAATTTACACCTCTATACTAATAACAAACTACAATAAGAATAGCTAATAACAATAAATAACAAAATAACGTTTTTTTTTATTAATCATTTATTATATATTATATTCAATTTAATATCGTTAATTACTGTAATTATTACTGTTATACATAATTATTTTTACAATTTATAATACCAGTAAGGAAATAATAATAAGATAATAATACAAAATAATATTAATAACAATATTATAACAATTAGTATTATATAATTATACTATTCTTATTAATCATTTTTTTATTTACAGTTATAATATATTTTTTGGAATTACTACAATAATTAAAGTAATAATAATACCTAATAATAATAATAATAATAATAATAATAATAATAATAATAATAATGATAATATAATGATAATAGATAATAATATTTCAATAATCATCAAATGTCATCCAAATTCTCTTTATTCTCATTTTATCATCATTATGTCATGAGTATAATAGGAATTCTGGTACTTAATGATTATCCATTATACCCTAATAATTGCCAGAATCATCAAAGGAATGGAAAAAACGTGATTTTGGGCTACTCTCAAAAGGCGATATTTCGCACGATTTTGGCCCGCTTTGTGTTTCGACTTTTGGATTTTTTTGCGTTTACCTTTTGTGTCAAAGTAGATGAGGGACACAATGCCGGTTATTATCACACGATTATATGATATCATCATTATTATCGTTATCATCATAATTATATATTACATCATTATCATTCTATCATTATCATTCAGTATTGCACTTATTATCATATTATTGCAATTATTTATTATACTGATTATTGAATTATTGCATTTATAATATATATTTAATTATACTAAGAAACCAACTACAATAATTACTAGTAATAACAATACTAATAACAATAATAACGTTTTTTATAATCCATTATTTATATCAGTATTTCAATAATATCGTTTTACTGTAATTATTACTCGTTAAATAATTATTTTTTACAATTATAAACCCAGTAGAAATAATTAATAAGATAATAATAACAATAATAATATTAATAACACTATTATAACAATTAGATTATTATAATTAATACTTATTATATTACTATTGTTATTCATTACAGTTATCATATTATTTTGGCAATATACTCATAATTAATAAGTATAATAATAATAATAATAATAATAATAATAATAAATAATAATAATAATAATAATAATAATAATGAAATAATAATAATAATAATAATTCAATGATAATAATAAGGTATAATAGTAATAATATCAATAATCATCAAAAGTTATCCAAATTCTCTTTATTCTCAATTTATCATAATTATTGTCATGATTAATAGAATTCTGGTAATTATTATCATATTACCCTAATAATTGCCAGAATCATCAAATGGAATGGAAAAAAACGTCATTTTGAGTCTATCTACTCTCAAAAAGGCTATATTTCGAAAGATTTTGCGCTTTTTCGACTTTTGGGATTTTTTTTCTTTTTACCTGTTTTTTATTATATCTTGGACACAATTCCTGTTATTATCATCATTATTATCATGATTTTTAAATCATCATTATTATCGTTATCATCATCATTATCATCATTATCATCCATTATCATCATATTATCATCATCTATTGCAATTATATTCATCATTAATTGCAATTATTATCATTATTATTGCAATATGCCAGTTATAAATATAATTTTTACATTCTATACTAATAACAACTACAATAATAATAGTAATAACAATATATAATAACAATAATAACATTTTTTAATCCATTATTATATCATTATTTCAATTAATATCGTTATTACTGTATTATTACTGTTAGAATATTATTTTTACAAATTATACCATACAGTAGAAATAATAATAATGAAATAATAACAATAATAATATTAATAAACAATATAGCAACAATAGGTACTATTATAATCTATATGATTATTATTACTATGTTATTATTACAGTTCTAATATATTTTTTGGCAATAATAACTAATAATTTAAAGGTAATATAATAATAATAATATATAAATAATAATAATAATAATAATAATAATAATAGATAATAATAATACTAAAATAATAATAATAATAAGTAATAATGATAATAATAATGATAATAGTAATAATATCAATAATCATCAAATGTTATCCAAAATTCTCTTTATTCTCATTTTATCTTATAATCATATTGTCATGATTAGCGAATTCTGGTAATTATTATCATTATTACCTCCCATAATAAATTGCCAGAATCATCAAATGAATGTGAGAAAAAACGTCACTTTGGAGTCTACTCTCAAAAGGCTATATTCGCAAGATTTTGACGCTTTTTCGACTTTGGGATTTTTTTTTCTTTACCTTTTTTATTATTATATGGACAAATTCCATGTTATTACATCAGTCATTATCATGATCTATCATCAATTATTATCGTACATCAATCATTATCATCATTATCATCAATTACTCATTCATTATCTCATTATTTGTCATTATTATCATCATTATTGCAATTTTATCATTATTATTGCAATTATTGCAGTATAACTTCTATATAATGTTACATCTATATAAATAACAAATACATAATAATAGTATAACAAGAATAATAACAATAATAACGTTTTTAAATCATTATTTATATCCATATTTCAATGTAATATCGTTATACTGTAATTATTACTGTGTATAAATAATGATTTTTACAATTATATACCAGAGAATAATAATAATGATAATAATAACAATAATCATATTAAGTAACCAATATTATAACAATTAGTATTACTTTATAATCCATAGATCTTATTATGCTACTATTGTTATTATTACAGTTTAAATATTTCTTTGGCATAATACTAATAATTAAAGTAATAATAATAATAAATAATAATAATATAAAATAATAATAATAATTAATAATATATTAATTAATAATAATAATAATAATAATAATAATAATAATGATAATAATATGATAAATAGTAATAATATCAATAATCATCAAATGTTATCCAAATTCTCTTTATTCTCACTTTTATCATCATTATTGTCATGATTAATAGAATTCTGGTAATTATTATCATTATTACCCTAATAATTGCCAGAATCATCAAATGAATGGAAAAAACGTCATTTTGGAGTCTACTCTCAAAAGGCTATATTACGCAAGATTTTGCCGCTTTTTCGACTTTGGGATTTTTTTTCTTTTACCTTTTTTTTATTATATATGGACACAATTCCTGTTATTATCATCATTATTATCATGATTATCATCATTATTATCGTTATCATCATCATATCATCATTATCATCATTATCAATCACATTATCATCATTATTGCAATTATTATCATCATTATTGCAATATTATCATTATTATTGCAATTATTGCAGTTATAATATAATTTTACATCTATACTAATAACAACTACAATAATAATAGTAATAACAATAATAATAACAATAATAACGTTTTATAATCATTATTTATATCATTATTTCAATTAATATCGTTATTACTGTAATTATTACTGTTTTAATAATATTTTTACAATTATACTACCAGTAGAAATAATAATAATGATAATAATAACAATAATAATATTAATAACAATATTATAACAATTAGTATTATTATAATTATACTTATTATTATACTATTGTTATATTACAGTTATAATATATTTTTGGCAATAATACTAATAATTAAAGTAATAATAATAATAATAATAATAATAATAATAATAATAATAATAAGATAATAATAATGATAATAGTAATAATATCAATAATCATCAAATGTTATCCAAATCTCTTATTCTCACTTTTATCATCATTATTGTCAGATAATGAATCTGGTAATTATTATCATTATTACCCAATAATGCCAGAATCATCAAATGAATGGAAAAAACTCATTTGGAGTCTACTCTCAAAGGCTATATTTCGCAGATTTGCCGCTTTTCAGACTTTGGGATTTTTTTTTACCTTTTTTTATTATATATGGACACAATTCCTGTATTATCATCATATTATCATGATTATCATCATTATTACGTTATCATCATCATTATCATCATTATCATCATTATCATCACATTATCAGTCATATGCAATATTATCATCATTATGCAATTATTATCATATATTGCAATTATTGCAGTTATAATATATAATTTTACATCTATACTAATAACAACTACAATAATAATAGTAATAACAATAATAATAACAATAATAACGTTTTATAATCATTATTTATATCATTATTTCAATAATATCGTTATTACTGTAATTATTACGTTTAATAATTATTTTACAATTATACTACCAGTAGAAATAATAATAAATAATAATAACAATAATAATATTAATAACAATATATAACAATTAGTATTATTTAATTATACTTATATTATTACTATTGTTATTATTACAGTTATAATTTATTTTTTGGCAATAATTAAATAATAATAAAATAATAATAATATAAAATAATAATAATATAAATATAATAATAATAATAAATAATAATAATATAATAATAATAATAAATAATAATAATGATAATAATATGATAATAGTAATAATATCAATATCATCAAATGTTATCCAATCCTTTATTCTCACTTTATCTATTATTGTCAGTTAATAGAATCTGGTAATTATTATCATTATTACCCTAATAATTGCCAGAATCATCAAAGAAAGGAAAAAACGTATTTTGGAGTTACTCTCAAAAGGCTATATTCGCAAGATTTTGCCGTTTTTTCGACTTTGGGATTTTTTTCTTTTACTTTTGTTTTATTATATGGACACAATTCCTGTTATTATCATCATTATTATCATGATTTTTCATCATTATTTATCGTTATCATATCATTCATCATATCATCATTATCATCATCAATTATCATCATTATTTCAATATATCATCATTATTGCAATTATTATCATTATTATTGCAATTATTGCAGTTAAATATATAATTTTACATCTATACTAATAACAACTACAATAATAAAGTAATAACTATATTAATAACATTAATAACGTTTTTTTAATCATTATTTATATCATTATTTCAATTAATATCGTATACTGTAATTATACTGTTAATAATTATTTTACAATTATACACCAGTAGAAATAAAATAATGATAATAATAACAATAATAATATTAATAACAATATTATAACAATTAGTATATATAAAATTTTACTATTATTATTTCTATTGTTATTATTACAGTTATAATATTTTTGGCAATAATACTAATAATTAAAGTAATAATAATAATAATAATAATAATAAAATAATAAAAAATAAATAATAATAATAATAATTATAATAATAATTATAATTAATAATATAATAATGATAATAATAATGATAATAGTAATAATTTTTT
>NW_023648864.1:0-6633 GCF_015228065.2 Penaeus monodon | reverse complement strand
ATGTAACATTAATTATTAAAAAACTTATTTAAAGTTTTTATTTTACTTACTTACTCCTTCCTGTGTATTACTATGTTCTACTTATTCTGTATTCTGTCGATGTCCTATCTATGTAAAACGAAGACTCATTGTAATTAATGAAATTTGTTTTTGACTTTACTTTGACTCTCTCTCTCTCCTCTCTCTCTCTCTGTCTGCCCTCTCTCTCTCTCTCTCTCTCCTCCTCCTCTCCTCTCTCTCTCTCTCTCTCCCCTCTCTCTCTCTCTCTCCTCTCTCTCCCCCCTCCTCTCTCTCCCTCCCTCTCTCTCTCTCGCTTCCCCCCCCCTCTCTCTCCATCCTCTCTTTGACTTTGACTATCTGCTCTCTCTCTCTTCTCTCTCCCCCCCTCTCTCTGTCTTTCCCCTGCTCTCTCTCTCTCCCTCTCTCTCTCGCATCTGTCTCTCTTCTCTCTCTTCTCTCTCTTTCTCTTTCTCATAATAATAATTATTATAACAGTAATAATTACAGTAATAGCGATATTAATTAAAATAATGATATTAATAATTATTATAAAAACGTTATTATTATTATAATTGTTATTACTATTATTATTGTAGTTGTTATTAGTAAAGTTGTAAAAACATATATTATAACTGAAATAATTGCAATAATAAATTATATAATAATTGCAATAATGATGATAATAATTTCATTAATGATGATAATGATGATGATAATGAAGATAATGATGATAATGATGATAATAACGATAATAATGATGATAATCATGATAATAATGATGATAATAACAGGAATTGTGTCCATACATAATAAAAAAGTAAAAGAAAAAAATCCCAAAAGTCGAAAACGCGGCAAAATCTAGCGATATATAGTCTTTTGAGAGTATACTCCAAAAATGACAGATTTTTTCCATTCATTTGATGAATTTTGAGGCAATGATTAGGGAAATAATGATAATGATTACCAGGAATTCTATATAATACATGACAATAATGATGATAAAAGTGAGAATAAAGAGAAAATCTGGATAACATTTGAATGATTATTAAGTTTATTTACTATTAGTCACTTATTATAATATATATATTAATTTTATGATTATTAATTATTATTATTGATTGATATTTATATGAATAATATTATTAAATTATTATTATATATATTATGTATCATTATATTATCATCATATTAATATTAATTATTATATTATATTTTACTTTAATTATTAGTATATATTGCCAGAAAAAATATATTATAACACTGTAATTGATAAAATAATAATATAAATGGTATAATAAACAAATAATGTTATTAATCTATATTATTTGTTATTATTATCATTATTATAGTATTTTTTATTTTACTAGTAGTAATAAATTGTAAAAATAATTATGATAACAATAATATTATAGTAATAACGACAATAATATAAATAAGTTATAAATAACTATTATTAAAAAAGGTTAATTACTGTCAATTATTATTGTTGAATTAACTAAATTATTAATTGTAGTGCTTAGTATAGTTTGTTAAAAAAAATATATAATTATAACATGAATAATAATGAAATCATAATTGCAATAATGATGATAAAATAATGTGCAAAATAATGATGATAAATGATGAATGGTTATGATATGATAATGACATGATGATAAGATAAATATAATGGACATGATAAATGATGATAAATAATGATATAATAACAGGAATGTCTTGTCCATATTATAATAGAAAAAAAGGTAAAAGAAAAAAAATCCCAAAAGTCGAAAAAGCGGTACTATTTAGCGAAATATAGCCTTTTGAGAGTATAATCCAAAATTATGTTTTTTTTCATTCATTTGATGATTTTGGTAATTATTAGGGTAATAATGATAGTAATTACCAGAATTCTATTGATCATGAACAATAAATGATGATTAAAAGTAAGAAATAAAAGAGAAAATTTGCGATTAAAAATGTATGGGTGATTATTACTATTATTACTATCATCATTATTATTTAATGTCATTATTATTATTATTATTATTATTTCTTTTTCTCTTCTTCTTCTTCTATACTTCTTATTTTATATAATATAATTATTATACTTAACTAATTTAAAAAATATATAGGAATTAAATTGACCAAAAAAAAATATATTAATAACTGTAATGATAACAAATACAAATAATAATAATAATAAAGATAGAATAATAATCGTAATAAGAATTTGTTATTACGTTATTAGTGACTTGCCTAGATACTATCGTTAATTTTATACTTGTAGTATAATTGTAAAAAATTAAATTATTATACACACTAATAATTAACAGTAAAAATAATGGAATATAAATAATTATTAATAAAACACATTAATATTTTAATCATTATTGATTATTATTATTTATTAATATTGTAGTTGTTATTAAGTATAGTTGTGAAAAATATTTAGATCAATACTGCCAATAATTGCAAAATAGTGATAATAATGCAAATGAATGATTGATAATGATTGATGATAATGATAATAATGATGATGAAACGATAATAAATGATGATCAAATCATGATAAATAATGATGATAATAACAGAATTGTGTA
Source organism: Penaeus monodon (assembly GCF_015228065.2). Classification (NCBI taxonomy): domain Eukaryota; kingdom Metazoa; phylum Arthropoda; class Malacostraca; order Decapoda; family Penaeidae; genus Penaeus; species Penaeus monodon. The sequence goes on along the minus strand of NW_023648864.1, from coordinate 4,051 downwards.
TCCCCAAAATATATAATAAAAATGTAAAAAAACAATAATCCCGAAAAGTTCGAAAAAGCGGCAAATAATATAGCGAATATTAGCGTTTTGAGAAGTATACTCCAAAATGAAGTTTTTTCCAATTAAATTTGATGATTTTGACAATTATTAGGGTATAATAACTATATTTGGATAACATTTGATGATTATTAGTATTATTCTATATGATTCATATTATTTATCATTCTTACTATATCATTATTATATTATTATTATTATTAATTAATTCTTATTATTATATATTATATATCATATATCATTAATTATTATTATTAAATCTTATTATTAGTTAACTATTATATATTATTATTAACTTTAATATTAGTATTATATCCAAAAATTTATATTATAACTGTAATAATATAATAATAATATGCATATAATAATATGTATAATAATCGTTATAATAATGTTATTAATATTGAGTATTGTTTATTATTCATTCATTATTTTATTATTATTTTTACTGGTAGTATAACTGTAAAAATAAATTATGGATAATAGTAATAATGTACAGTAATAACGATATTAATTAAAATAATGAATTAAATAATATTATAAAAAAAACGTTATTACTATTAATTATTGTAGTTGTATATAGAATAGTTGTAAAAAAATAAATTATAAAAGCAAATAATTGCAAAATATAAATTATAATAATTGCCAAATACATGCGTGATAATAATTGCATATAATGATGATGTTAATGATGCTATGATGATACTGATGATGATAAAGATAAATAAGCCTGATAATCATATAATAATGGTGATAATAAACAGGAATTGTGTCCATATGCTAATTGAGTTGGATAACATTGATGATTATTATTACATTACTATATTATATATATTATTACTATTGATACTATAATTATTATTATTATTATTATGTATATGAATTAGTAGACTAATTATTATTTACTATTAATATATTATTATTATTATAATTATTATTATAGTATTATTACTTTAATTTTTAATTTATTGCCAAAAAAAACAATAATAATTATAACTTAATAAATAACAACAAATAATAATAATAATAGGTATATATAATAATAATAAATAGGTTATAATGAAAATAATGATTGATAAATAAAATCGTATATAATAATTGTTATATTAATATATGTATATTTGTTAATTATTATCATTGTTATCAATTTTTATAGATAAATAATTGAAAAATAATATTATACTATATAAACACAGTAAAGGGCGAGATTGAATTAAAAATAATGATATAAATAATTATCATAAAAACGTTATTATCTTCTTATATTTTATTAATAAGAATAGAGTAGTTGTTATTAGATATAGTTGTAAAAAGATATAAATGATAAATGCAAATAAATATAGCAATAATAATAAAATGATTCCAATGATAGATGAATTATGATGAAAAGATTATGATAACCCCCCCCCCCCCTGATAATAAATGAGAATAAATCAGAATTATGTAATAAGAAGTAATGAATATACAGTAATAACGATATTAATGAAACTAATGCTATAAATAATGATTATAAAAATCTTATATGTATATTAATTATTGTCATACTTTATATTGTTGTTAGTATTATAGTATAATGATGCATGGTATAATTTTCTGGATAATGATGATAATAACGATAAGAAATGATGAGAATCATGATAATAATGAATGGTAATAACAGGAATACTATTATTGTATGGTGTGTTGCTTATTAGTTATAGGTTGCAAAAAACTATACAAATAAACTGCAAGCCATTGCAATAATAGATGATACTAATTGGCAATAATGATGATAATGATGATGATAATGATAATAATGATGATGATAACGACATAATGATGATAATCATGATAATAATGATGATAAAACAGGAATTTTTCTTTAAATAATAAAAAGGTAAAAAAAAAAATCCCAAAAGCGAAAAAGCGGCAAAATAAGCGAAAATAGCGTTTTGAGAGTAACCCAAAATAAAGTTTTTTCAATTATTTGATGATTTTGAAAATTTTTTTTGGGGTAATAAATAATTTGGAAACATTGATGATTATTAGTATATTTCTATTATCATTTATTATCTTTATTACTATTAATTATATTATTATTATATTATTATTTTATTTTAATAATTATTATCATTATCATTATTATTATTTTTTATCATTTTTTATTATTATATTATTATTATTATTACTTAATTTTTTTTAGTATTATACCCAAAAATTATATTATAACGTAATAATAAAAAAAATAATATGTTAATAAATGTAAATAATCTTTTATAAAAATGTTTTTAAATTTTAGTATTGTATTATTATCTTTATTATTATTTTTTACTGGTAGTATAACTGTAAAAAAAAATTATTATAATAGTAATAATTACAGTAATAACGTATTAATTTAAAAAAAATGATATAAATAATTATTATAAAAAAGTTATTACTATTTATTGTAGTTGTTATTAGATAGTTGTAAAAATATATTATAAATGAAATAATTGAAATAAAATTAAAATAATTGCAATAAGTGATAATTTGCAAAATGATGATGGTAATGATGATAATGATGATAATGATGTTTAAAAGAAAAATAATGCTGATAATCAGATAATAATGGTGATAATAACAGGAATTTGTGTCCTAGTAATTGGATAACATTTGATGATTATTTTATACATTATTAATTTTTATTATATTTATTATTATTATTTATTATTTTTTATTATTACATTTTTAACTATTATATTATTATTTATTTTTATATTATTATTATTATTATTACTTTAATTTTAATATTTTTTGGCCAAAAAAAATATTATAATGAATAATAACAACAAAAAAATAAAAAATAGGTATTAATAATAATAATAGGTATAAAAATTTAATGTGAAAATAATCGTTATAATTGTATAAATTATTTTGTTATTTTTATCATTGTTACATTTTTACTGGTAGAAAAATTTAAAAATAATTATTAAATATAATTACAGAAAAGGCATATTAATTAAAAAATAATGATATAAAAAATTATCATAAAAACGTTTTTATTTTATTATTTTTTGTTTTACTAATATTATTGTGTTGTTTTTAGTATAGTTGTAAAAATATATTATAACGCAAAATTTGAATAATAAAATAATGATTCCAATGATGATGAATGGATAATGATTATGATAACGATAATAATGAGATAACGAATTATTATAAGAGTAATAATTACGTAATAAGATATTAAGAAAATAATGATATAAAAAGATTATAAAATCTTATTTTGTTATTATTTTGTATTCTATTTATTGTGTTGTTTTTTAAAAAGATGATATAATTATGAAAATGAGAAATCGATAAGAATGATGATAATCATGAAAAATAAGTGGTAATAAAAAGGAATACTATTATTGTTTTGTTGTTAAGTATATTTCAAAAATATACAAATAACTGCAGCCATTGCAATAATGTGTAATAATTGCAAAATGAGATAATATGAAAAATGATTTATGATGATGAAACATAATAATGATGATAGTTGATAATAATGGTAAAACAGGGATTGTGCCAAATTATAATAAAAAAAAGGTTTTAAAAAAAAAACCCCCAAAATCAAAAAAAAGCGGCAAAATCTAGGAAAATAGCCTTTCAGAGTATACTCAAAAGACGTTTTTCTTTTTCTAGATGTTTTTTGGCAAAAATTTAGGGTAAAATGAAAATTTAATTACCAGACTTGTAAAAAATCAGGACAATAATGATGAAAAAAAGTGAGAATTAGAGAATTTTTAAAAATTTTGATGTTTATTAATTTTATTAATTTTATCATTATTTTTATTTATTATTTTTATTTTTTATATTATTAATTATTATATTATTATTTTATATATTTTTATCATTACTAATTTACTAAACACACTACTATTATTTTTAAAATTTATCTTTTTATCATTATATTTTTTATATTATTTTCCCCAAAAGAAAATTTTTATAACTGTAATAATAACAAACTAAAAAAAATAAATAAATTATAATA
>NW_023648862.1:5000-6633 GCF_015228065.2 Penaeus monodon | reverse complement strand
TATATATATATTATATTATATAATACATAAATATATATATAGACCCATTGATATAAAAAACTGTTATACCATACTCTGTAAGTAAAAACTTTAACTTGACTTGAGCTACAGAAGACAAAGCAATGAATAAAAACGTCATGTGAACAGAAAGCTATATATCAACGCAAGTTTCTCATATACTACAAAGAAAGTTTCCATACCGAGCTTATTCCCCTGTACTTCAAAACAAGTTCCCTAATTCTTATTGCTTCTTCCTTTCCTCTACAGAAGTCGTGACCACCACCACTACGACCCCCCTACCACCACGACCACCTCGCCTCCCCTTCTTACAATGACTATGACGACAACGCTAAAAACCTGACTGCGCCCCTGGTGGTCAACACGTCACCGGATCTCACAAGGGGTACGGTATTATAGAGGTTGTCTTTGATTTTTAATAGAGTCAGTGTATTTTTCACATGAGGAAACTGAGTATTAAGAAAAGAGACAGAAAAGGGAGAAATAGATTTGCTGTATTATCATTTCATGTGTTAAGGGGTTTCAAAAGTGTTACGATTTTTTTACGGTATTATTGAGGTTGTCTTCGATTTTTATATAGTCAGTGTATCTTTTACATGAGGAAACTGAGTATTAAGAAAAGAGACAGAAAATGAGAAAATGGATTTGTTGTATAATTGTTGCATGTGTTAAGAGGTCTCAAAGGTTTACGATATTATAGAGGTCGTCTTCGTTTTTTATAGAGGAAATTAAGGATTAAGAATAGAGAGAGAAAAAATAACAGGATTTGTTATTTAATTATTAGATGTGTTGACAGGTGTCATGAGGGTTACGGTATATCAGAGGTCGTCTGTATTTTTTTACATGAATAGAGAGGGAAAAAAAGGAAAAAGGGTTTGATATGCAATTATTATTTGTATTAAAAGGTCTCTCAAGAGTCGTTTTGATTTTTGTAGTTTATGTATTTTTATGAGGAAATTGGGTATGAAGAAAAGAAAAGAAATAAGGAGGTTCTTTTATGCAATTATATTTTGGTTAACATGCCTGTGTTTGTTTTTGTAATTCTATAAGAGGAAAATGAATACAAAAAGGAAAAAAAAGATTTTTATTATTTGTGTTAACAAGCTTGTGAAGTATAAAAAGAAAAACATTGTTTTGTTATGTATTTTTGTTTTAACAGTTCTGTGTTATTTTACATAGACATTTTGCAGATTATTTGTGCTAACACGTCTGTATAATTTTACATGGACAATTTACAGACTAGAAGTAAGTAAATTTATAAACAAAATATCTCCGGTGTAATTATTTTTGAGCCATGGCGAGATCGCTCATTATATCTCAATGACTATACTTTGATTTTAGCTTCTCATCGTAATATTTAATGTATTCTGAATAATACACTTTTCCAAGAGAAAAGAAAACTACAGAAGCCTAAAGGTAAACATTTCCTCAACTAAAAGTTCAAAGAGCTTCGTATATCGACCCTGCAGATTATTCGTAAACTTCATTATTTCTGTAAGTTTTTCATTCCGTTGGTGAATAATTTTATCCCTTCAACACTCGACACTGAATGAATTACCTTTGGCGACTGCCCTTTACCTGTCGACCTTTTGTCAGCTCTCTGTTTACAAAGGTA
>NW_023648861.1:0-6634 GCF_015228065.2 Penaeus monodon | reverse complement strand
TTTGGATATTATTCCCTTTGTGGTTTTTTTTTTCCGAACGTATAAGTAGGGAAAATCAGGAATGGTTAGGGAAAAATTGATTCACATCCAGCTTGGCTAGATAATTTTCAACAATGTGCAACGAAATGTTCTATTTTGTGTGTTATGTATTAATAATACATATACCACTAAAGTAAAACTTTTCAGTTGCACTTTTGTGACAAATTATCTAGCCAAAGCGGATGTGATAAATTTTTCCGTAAGCTTATGATTATCCATACTTAAATAGTTAGGGAAAAAAAAAACCACAATGGGAATAATTCCAAATTAGGAAAACCCAAAAAAGAATAAAATGCACTTTTTTCCGCCAGCAAGAACCCCGGGGTTTTTTTAACTAAATTTTTAGCTTTCCCCTGCGAAGTAACGGGGGAACTATTTTATAAATTCAACGGCAGAAAAGACAATTTGAAATTATAATTAGCAGTTATGTTATAAAAAAAATGAAGTAGAAATAATAATGTTTTGCTATATACTAACGTGGTAATAGGCCCAGAAAGGAAAAAATAGATATACTGTCCAGGAAGGCCCAATGAATATTCCCAATTTTGATAACACTTAATGATGTAAGGTAACAATCCAGAAAATGATAATAAAAAAAGGATAAATGATAATAAAAATGAAAAAAAGTGTAGTAAAAATTTAATGACAATAAAAGACAAAAAGAGATAATAGAATAATAACAAATAAAATGAAAAAGGATAATCACAGTTTTAAGTAAGTAATTTATTTACCCCCCGGTTTACCTGCCGGGCGTGATTACAGTTTTACATATTTTTCGCATAGACAGTTTTCATGACTAGAAAAACGTAATTTGTTTAGGGATTTTTTATATAAAAAATTTTAGAAACCCCTGGGGGAGACTTCCAAGTATCAGATAAATTAAAATTCCAATTTAAACATCCCTTTATGTAGGTGGTCTTAAGGCTGTACACGCTTTCCGAGATAGTGTCAAGTGGCCTTTTTTCTTCATAAAAACGTTACATCTAATTCATCGCACTTTTTGCCTGTGCATTTTCCATCATTCTGTAACTAAAGATTCCGGCAATAACCACGCACATTTTTTTTTTGATTTCGGGGCCCCCCAAGGAAGGTTTGCCCTCATACGACATAGTCCCTTTATGGTACCTTTGAGCATTTCAATCTTGTTCTTCATTAGAAATTTTTCAATATGTTGCAACTGGGGCCCCCAAATCGATATTTACAGTTTTTTTGTGCAGGTTCCTTTTCCCAATTTGTCTATGTGCATTTTTGCATATGCCAAAAAAGAGGGGATCCATACAAATTTGAATGTTGAAATTGCGCTTAAGCAACTACAATTTCCTCTTTGCCCTGCAAAAAAACCTTAGTGCCCGGAAGAGAATTTTGAGAGTCACAAAAAAATACCCAGACCCCTGAGATTTTGAGATTCCCTTTGCAAGAAGTTACTGCCAACTTCATTTGTGTAAGCTGCCCAATTTTTTTTTTCATACAAAACTCGAGTTGTATTGACCTTTTTTGTATCATGAAAAACACAACAGTTTTTTATCCGGGACTGTATAGCCCGTCGCGTGCTTTCATATACTTCACCCGAGTTTGGGGTTTTCCTTTTGTCTTTTGAAACCCCCAATTTTTTTAACAGCATTTTGTAGATACAGCTTTTTTTTCAGTAGACTGTGGGAAAACAACAATTTTGTTTTCCATTGGGGAAGGGGCGACCTTTTGGTATTTTACAAATTTGGGACTTTGAGCTTTGTAATTTTCAGGGAAAATTTTTTTGGGTATCGAGGGGCACGTGTAGGGTTAGCATATCGCTTTTATGTTAATTTTTTTTTAAAAATCTGAAAGAACAGGGCCCCCTAGAATAGGGAAATAAATATTTTTCGTCAGAAATGGATGTTAAGTTTAGTTCTGTCATTTTCATTTCCTGCTCGGGCGCCTATAGCTTCATTTTGCACAACCTTAAGCTATTTTTTCTGATTCCTTAACTACAACAAGTGCAATGCAGGGGAGTCTAGACAAACCCTTATAAAAAACAAGTTAAAACATTATGAGTTTAAGATGATCCCGTGTCCTCTTGTGACAAGAATTTTCAAGGGTATCAATCTTTTCCCGTCTTTTCTCTAGAAAAACATGGGGTTTTCATCATTTACCCGAATTTATATTATGACCGTGAAAGTGCTGGGGGTATGAGGCCTTTGTTTTTTCAGTAGAGATTACAATCCATACTAGAGCCCCTTTTGGGGGTTTTTTACAATTATTGATGAGTCTGACACAAAGTCCTCAACATCGCTATAGGATCCCCCATCCTCGTGGGAAATTACACCAGCTTGTGCATTTGGACATTGAAAAACAAGGTGAGAATCCCCCTGTGCATCCCCAAATTTAAAAAATTTTTGAAAGAAAATTCTTTTCCCCCGAACAAACATTTTTATCATTCCAAAGTTTAAATTTAATTCAGCTCAAAAATTTTCCCAAAAATTTAAATTTTTTTTTGTTCTAGGATAACCTCTCGTTTTCCATGTCAAAAGCTGACTTAAGGGCCGAAAAACTTGGCTTTCCCCCGGGTTTCGCTTGAAAAGTTCTCTGCGAAAACCCGTACCTGATCGTTAAAATATCTTTCCAAAAAATTTTTCAGACACATAGGTTAGTAAAGGGGGAGTATTTATTGGTTTTGGTTTTTGGCATAGGGGTGATTAACTGCGCATCCAGGGGCCCGGGGAAACCCTTTGACAAAATTAACCTGTATAGGTGTAAAAGGGGGGTTACCCGGTACCGAGCTATAAGGTGGATTCATATGGGTAAATTCCTCCTCACCTCCCAGAACTTTTCTTCATGGGAAAATGAAATTTTTCAATTCCCACTAAATCCATAGTCGAAGGTATATCAGAACATCCAATTCATGGCAAATTAATGCAATTTTAGACTGTTAAGGTGATTTTGAAAATTGTGGGAAGGAGTTAATTTTGAAACCCAGCCCCCTTAAATAAGGAGCATATCTGTTTGGGAAGAGGATATGAAAAGAGGCCCCTTTGTTGGTTGCCGGAAATAATTTAATTTTTTTTCCCGACCCCAGACATGAGGGTTATTGTTTTGCTCTTAGGAACTGTCCAAAAAGTTCATTTCTGTTGTGAGCTTTAATTTTTTAGATTTTTTTTAGCCTTAAAAATTAATAAAGTTGTCATGGGTATTGCCGCTTGTAGTATCAAAAGGTTCCTGAACCACTTTTTTTCCCTTTTAAAAGTGTAGGATCACCAAAACCCCCTTTGATGTTTTTAACAATGGTTTCTCTCTAAGGGTTTTTTTAGCAGACCCAAAAATGTAGTAATCACTGCCCTTTTTTGTCATGCCATGGAGAATTTCAAAAACTGATTGTAACCCTTATACAGTCAAAATATGTGATTTAAAATGGTGGTCAAGGTAAAAATAGAAATTTTAAGCCTATTTTTTTTTTTGTAGGTTTAACTCTTTGTCATTTTTTATTACTTGTATCTTCAAATGTTTAATGTCTAGCATTTAATCCCCATGCATATTGGGAAGTTTGTTTGGAAAACAGTTTGAAAATTTTTACACCTTTCACCAAAATTTCAGAGGGGCTGTTTTAAAAGTAAATGCCCTTAGCCCGCAGCTAGCAACACACCTCTTTGGTCCCCTATTCTGGTTAGACAGGTGGGATCAAGGGCCCCGGTCAAGTCTCAGTGGTCAAATTGCTAGGGCGGCAGGCACTGTTAGTTTGGTAGACATGGGCCGCGACTGCCTTCGGCACTGAATAGTGGTGCATAATTTTTCCTCACTACCCCCCTTGGTGTTTTGGGGGATTTTGGCCCAAACCCTTTCTTCCCCTTGTTGGACTCTATGGTGGGTGGGGGGTGTGGGGGGATTTGGGAAAGAAGAATTCTAATTGTTTAATTTCTAAAAATTTCAAAGAAATAGATCTCCCGATTTCCTAACAAACCCCTGCAAACTTCCCGAAAACCCTTTTCCAGCTTCCAAGCACAAAAAGGGGAATTGTAAGGGTTCACAATCCTAACCCCAGGTAAGGAGAAAAGTTTTTGTCAACCTTTAAGGAAAACCTATTTGGGAAAAATTTTAGTGAAGACCTTTTGGGGGGTATCTTAATATTTTTAAAGTAAATCGGAAGATAGTTTAGGTGTGTCAACGTAACCCTCCCAACCATGCATGTTCCACGTCGGGGGTTATGGGCGGGGGGCCCAAACTCTTGCTTTTTTAAGGAAATGGACAACCAAGAGTGTGTGTGTAAAGTATGGTACAAAGTCATCAGGAGATGAAACGGCCGTTCCAATGCGCACCACTGCAAAAAGCCATGAAGTGTCTTAAAGGAAATGAAAAAGGTACAAAAGAAGTATGGTAATAAGGGAAGGAGAAAGTTATTTTTCCAGAAAAAAAAGTGGCCCAGTGCTTTGCTCACCCAGGTAACCCTTGGTTTATTTCAGCCCTCCTCCTTCTGCCACCCCTTTCCCCTTTAACCTCAGCCTCAAAGGGAAAACTGCCTCTGATGAGTTTTCTCCCAAAAACTTGTATGAGTGAGGGGCTATTGAGGAATCCCCTCCAGAGAAAGGGTCTTTGGGAGCCATCAGTCAAGGCTCCCATAGGCCTCATCGTGACAGCTCCTTTTCCCACCACACCACGTTAGGCAGTCCCCCTGAAAAAGGCTCATATGTCCCCTTTGCCCGGGAAAAGGAAATCAGAGCCTGTTAAAAAGACTCCCCAAAAGGGGAAATTTTTAAACCCATCGGGCAGGCTCCAGAGGCCTCAACGGGAAGTCCCAGCGCCCCCACACCCACAGGGGCCCTTGTAAAAGAATGCTCCGAACAAGGTTTTCCTTTGCCCGGGCAAAGAAACCCTGAGCCCTCCAAAGGAACCCTGTGGAAAAATTTCCACAGGAAAAAAACCTTTCAAAGGGTACCCCCAAAAATTCTGGAAAGGGACTTTGATTTCCCTGAGAAAATTCAAGTTCAAGTTCAAGTTCACTAAGGGACTTTGAAAATGGACCTCATAGGGGTACAGTGATGGTTGGGTGGATATTCCCCCCCGGCCTTTTTCACTGCAAGAACTGAGGAAGGCTGTGAGAATAAGCTTGACATGCCCTTTCCCTCAACAAGATGATTGGAAATCTATTTTGGGGTTGCCACCCCTTTTACTTTTGGGGAGATTAAAGGGTTTTGGCGTCACCTTTTGGGGAGCCCTTTTGTCAACCTAGGGAAAGGGGCCTTGGACCCTGTTCTCAAGAGTAGATGCAGTTTTACAAAAAGGACACTTCCACATTCCAAATTCAAACTGGGACTTTCTCCAAACTGACGAGTAAAAGGCACTTTATTTACAGTTAAATTTTACTTGCAAATTGGAAACTTTCATGGAAGCAACCCTTTCCCAAAACTTTTTTGGGGGAGGTGAAAGAATTCCACCAAGGAGTGCGACATGGGACTTGAATATAGGCGGAATCTTTTTAGATCAATGCTATTGCAATGATTGTGAATCTTTTTCCCGTAGTTTTAAAGCTTTAATCTATTACATCCCAAATTCACCTTGCGCAGATACCATTCCCAAAGTATGAAGACATACTGACTCTTTATTAACTCTGGGAGCCCAAACAGGGTATGGGACAAGGGGCATAGGACGTTGAACAGCAATAAAATGTATCACCTGCTCTGAAGATAGTGGAATAATTTTCATAGCAAAAAAAGATGGGTATGAGCTAGCAAATCCATGACGAGATTCCCGGAGTCTTTCTGTTCTCCATCTTTGGGTTTAAAAGGAATGAACCAAGTCAGTAGGGGTGCAGCAAAAATTTCCCTACAATTTTCCATTTGTGTGCAAAAGGGGATGGGCTCGCTTTTTAGCTCTGTACAAATCTGCCCCCGGGAAAAGGATGATTCCCCTTCCAAAAGATTTTCATTTCAGAGAGTCCAAAAATTCCCCGGGGTCTATCAAAGGGCTAAGGGAGGGCACAGTGCCAAAACTGGAAGGGGGCTCAATCATTTTTTCCCTAAAACGACAAGGGTGCTTTTACACCATGGGAATTTTGACCAATTCACCACGCTGCATCTGGAAACTAATGGAGAAAATGGGAAATTCAGGTTGAATGGGGCTAGAAAAAGGAAAAAGTGCTGACCCCCTTTTCAATAGGGTTTTTGAAAACTGAGATGGCAAATGGCTAGGGGCAAGCAGGCCTGTTCGTAGGTACCCCAATAGATCCTGCGACGCCTCAGGCTGTAAATTGGGAGGGGGACCGGTGGGTGATGAATACAACAACTGTCAGAGCAAGAAAAACGCTTTAAAGGGAGTTGAAAAAAATGCCCAGCAAAGACCTTGATCAATTACAAAATGAAAGGAGCCAAAGGGAGGGGAGGCTAAGGGGTCGACAGTTTTTCATAGAAACAGTATGTTCCCTTTATTAAAACTGGGCCCCTTTTTTATAGGTATGGGAAAGGGGCGAAAAATCACTGAAAGGCACCTCCACTTGCTCTGAAAAAGGCTAACCCTCAGGACCAAAAAAATGTTTCAAATGGAAATAGCCCCCAAAAAGGTTTCCCCCCTTTTGGGCAGGAAAAAAAATTTTTTCTCTCGAGCCCCAACCCCGGGGGGCACTTTTACTGGG
>NW_023648860.1:22500-33461 GCF_015228065.2 Penaeus monodon | reverse complement strand
ATATTAATATAAAATTTTTATATATATATAATATTTTTTATAAAAAACATTATATATATATATATATATTATATATATATATTTTATATAATATATATATAGGGGTGTGTGTGTGTTTTGGTGGTGTTTTGTTTGGTGTTATTTTGTATGTGTATGTGTGTGGGTGTGTTGTGTGTTTTGGGGTGTGTGTGGTGTTGTTTGTGTGTGTGTTTTGTGTGTTTTTGTGTTTGTGTGTGTGTGTTTTGTTGTAAAGGGAAAAGTGTGTTGGCCCCTTTTACGAAAAGTTTTTGAAATTTAAAAAGGAAAAACGAAAAAGGTGTCAAGCGTCGACCCAAAAGGCTTTAGTGACCTCAGAGCCTGTAAAGTGTGGCTAAATTTTAATTCATCATTTTTAAGAACACAGTCAAACCAAGATTTTTTCAACCTAGTTAACAAAAAGAAAAAAAGTTACAAAATAGAGGAATTTCCTTTGGAGGAAACGCCCCGACGGATCAAATTTCCCACCTTTAAAATTTTTTATTTTATTAGGGAAAAAGATGGGGTTGGTGGTGAAAGGTCTTTTGGATTTGCGGGAGGTGGTTTTCGCCTTTTGGTTTTTTGTTTCTACTTTTATACGATGCATAATCCTCTTCTTCTCTTTTCCCCCCAATTCAGTCTACCTTTTCTCCCATTTACTTCCCTCTTTTTTTAATCTCTCTTCTCTATTTTCCTTCCCTTTCCCTTTTTGGTTTGTATTTTTTCTTTTGGGGTGTTTTCTATCTCTCTCGGGCCCCTCTGTCACTGTCCCTACCTAGGCTTGTTTATCCCAATTATGCCATTAATTTTCCCCCCTTCTTTTTACATTTTTCACTTTTTTTTCCTTTTTTGTTTTATAGCTCCTTTTCTATCCCCCCCTTTTTCCTTTTTCACATCTTCTTTTTCCGCTTCTCACTGAGCTTTCTCACCCAACCCTTTTTTTTTTACCCCCCTCTTCCTCCCTTTTTTTTTGTCGCCCCCCCGGGAAAAGGAAGCGACCCCAATTTTTATTTTTTAAAAACCCTTTTAATTTGGGTCGGGAGTATTTGCATTTTTGGGGCCGGGGGTCCGATCGTGGGAACGGAAGGAATAATTGTTGTTTATATTCTGTTTTTATTTCTTTTTTTTCTCTTTTTTGCCTTTCATTCCTTTATATTTCTTTCTTTCATTTTTTTTTGAGGAAATTTTAAATTTTTTTTGGGTGTGATTTTCTTTCTTTATATGATTTTTTTTTCCTTTGCTTTATTTTGGTTAAATCTCTTACTGAACTTTGGGCTTTTTCCCCCTGTCCTTGTCAAATCCCTTATTTATTTGGGCCGCATTGATATTTTTTCTTCCATGACGTTTCCGTGAAAAATCAAGGCATTGTTCCTTTCCCCTTTTCACCATCATTACCTCACTTCCCAAACCAAAATTTTGCTGGCCAAAAAACCCCAAAAGCGCTCACTGAGAAAAATTAGAGCCCCCCCTCCCAGTGAAAACGGGACACAGCAGATCCGGGTTACTTTATGTCAAAAAATCCCTTTAAAAAAAAATGAGAAAATTTTAGGTCCAGGTCTGATTTAAAAATTGGGGCCCATATAAAGGGATAAAAAATCCCACACGCACACGCACCCCCACACACACCCCACACACACACCAAAACACCCACACACACACACACACCCACACACCCCAACCACACACCCCAACCCCCACACACACCCCCACACACCACCCACACAAAACAACACACACACCCCACCCCAAAACACACACACACACCCCACCCATATATTTTATATTATATTTAATTATCCTATTTTATATATCGATAAAATATAAAAATATATAGAATATATAATATAAAATATTATAAAATAATATATATATATATATATATATATATATAAAATTATATATAAGTGTCTCTGGGGTGTGGTGTGTGTTTTATGTGTGTGTGTGGTGTGTATGGTGTGTTTTAAAATTTTTATTAAAACAATACACACACCATACAAATATATCCATACACATATACATATAAATACCCACAATACAGGGATATATAAATAGGGAAAAAGGGTATTATATATGTATATATATTTTAAAATATATGTTAAAATATGTATGTAGTATGTATGTATTTTATGTATTTTTGGGTATGTATGTATGAAATGAAATGTATGTATGTATGTATATGTAGGAGTATGTATGTTTATTATATTATAATATAATATATATATATATATATTAATAAATTATAACAAAATTAAAATAATATAATAAAAATATATATTATATCATTATATATTAAAATTTTAACATAATATAAAATTTTGTAAAATATATAAAAATATAAAAATTTTATAATTAAATAATATATTTTAGAATAAAATTAAAATATTAAAAAATATAAATTTTAAAAAATAACAAAATATATAAAAAATTATTTTAATATAATATAATAAATATAATATAAAATAACATATATAAATAATATATATAAAATATATAATATAATAATAATTTTAAAAATTTTTGGTATATATATATATATAATATAAAAATTATAAATATTTTATAATATTTTTAATTTTATATATTAAATATATATTTGTGTGTGGTTTTGGGGGGGGGGATGTTTTAAAATAAAAATATAATAAATATAATAAATATATATAATATATTATATAATTTAAAAAATTTTATCCCATTATATAATTTATTATATATATAAAATAAAATTTTATAACAAATATATTAAATAATATTAAATATTATTAAATATATATATAAAATTTTATATATAAATACACCCCAGGGCCACCACACCCCAACATACATCCCTTTAACAACACACCACCCCACACACACACACACAACCCCAATCCCACACACCACACACACACACACACAATAAAAATAGGTAAAATTAAAATTTTAATATATATTTTATTTTAATTATATATAAAATATAAATATCCAAAATATATATATTATATTATAAAATATATATATTTTATATATTTATATATATATACACAATTTTTAGGGAATTTTATATATAATAATAAAATTATTTTAAAATTTTATTTATAAAATAAATAAAATTTATATATATGTGGGGGTGTGTATAAATATTATATAAAATTTACATTTATATTTTATAATATTATATAAAAATATATATATTTTAATATTATATATAATATTTTAAAACAAAAATACATTTTGTGATGGGGATTTATAAGTGTGAATGTGTTGTGTGTTTAATTAATACTTACACACACACACACACACACCCCAACACCACACGCACACACCCCACCCCCACACACACACACACCACACCAAAACCCCACACTTTTATTTTATATATATATATAATATATTATATATATTAATTTTAAAATTTTATATAGTATAATATTTTACAAAAACATATTCCATAACAACAAGGTAAAACCCCAACACCACACCACACACCACACACACACAAAAACACACACACACACTCACACACAAACACACACACAAAACTAACAACCATATATATATTTATATATATATAAAATTATATATATTATATTATTTAAAATATTACAAAAATTATACATTAAATATACAAAACATAAATATATAAAAAATAAATATATATATAAAATTATAATTTATAATATAATAATATATATATGTGTGTGGTGTATGTGTGTGGGGGGGTTTTGGGGGTGGGGGGTTTTGGGGGGGTGTGTTGTGTGTGTGTGTGTGGGGGGGTTTTGGGGGGTGTGTGTGTGTGTGTGGGTTGCGAAGGGGAGGTATATGGACATATGGGTAAAATATATATAATATATATAAAAAATAAAAATGTATTTTATTCTTTTAGGGTTTTTATACATAGGCCCCACACACACACACCCCACACACACACACACACACATATATATTTTTAAATATATTTTAAAATATAATTATATATATAAAATATAATATTTTAATAAAATACATTATTATATATATATATATAAATATATTAATATTTTAAATTAATTATATATTTTATTTTTATATTTTATATATAATATATAATTATATAAATATATATGCATACACACTTTTAAAATTTATATCTTTTCACCCATCTTTTAACGTTGGTTCTTTGGTCTGACCCCGCCTTTGGTCACAGATAAATACTCAATTGCGGGTTTTCCCACGTTTTTGATGCTTTTGGGAAAGTGAGTAGGGGTAGGGTCCCCATTTCCTTTCCCCACGGAGGGGCCCGGGTGTTACCTTTTTGGGTAATCATTCTTTTTATTTTTTTTTTCCGGGCTTGGGACCAGAAATGACCGGGGTGGTTTGGCCCACCCAGGGCTAGGCAGGAAATTTAAAGGGTGAATTTCCTTTGCCCAAGGGAAACAACGCGGCGGTGGGGGACTCGAACCCTGGGAACTCAGATTTCCCGTCGTGCCCGGTTTTGGGAGTCCGACGCTCAAACCATTCAAACCAAACCGCCCCTTTGCGAATCATGTGTTTCCTGTTTTTTCTTGGAAATTTAGAGCGGTGGTTTGCCATTCCCTTCGGCCGGTTTTTTTTTTTTTTTTTTTTTTTTTTTTTTCGAGTTACCATTTTCTTTTTTCCCCGGCACGACTTGGGCTGATTTTGGTCCCCCAAAGGGCTAGGCGGCAATCGAGGTGAATTTCCTTTGGGCCCAAGGGAAAAAAACCGCGGCGGTCGCTGACTCAAACCCTCAAAACTCAGATTGGGGTTGTGACAGTCTGGAGTCCGACGCTCAAACCCTTTTCGGCCCCCCCGGGGCCCCCCCAAATTTAATATATACTTTAAAAAATATAAACGGGACACACACACACACACACACACACACACAACACCCCACACGGGCCACGGGACATACACCACACACCCCCCACACACATACACCCCACCCCCCCACACACCACCCCCACACACCACAACACACCCCACACCACACACCCCACACAACAATAATAATAAAATATATATTTATTAATATTATAAATATATATAAAATATATGCTTTTAAAATATATATATACGTAATTAAAAAAATATATAATATTATAAAATTTTATAATAATATATATAATTTTAAATTTATATAAAAAATATATATAAATTTTAATTAATTATAGAAAGTATATATAATTTTTTATACATATATATATATTTATTTTATATATATATATAAAATATTTTAAAATATATATTTATATATGTAATATACGTACTTTTAAAATTAAAATAATATATTATAATATATATATATATATTTTAATGTATTTTATGTATGTATATTTAAAATAATTTATATACAAATATTTTATATATTATATATAATATATATATATATATATTTATATATATATATATATATATATATATGTATGTATGTATGAATATTTTTTTTTTTTTATATTTTTATGTATGTATTTTATGTATATAAATTATATATAAAATTTATGTGTAAAACACACACACCAAAATACATATCCCACACACCACACACACACACACACACCCCACACACACCCCCACTTACACTCACACTCACATTGTGTGTGTGTATTTTGGTTTTTAAAATAGTTTATATATAAATTATATTTTACAAAATTATTTTTTAATATATATATATAAATACACACCCCCCTTTACACCACCACACACACACCACCCCCCACACACACACACCACACACCCAAATATAATATTAAAATAAAATATATAAAATTATTATATATATATATATTTTTAAAAATTTTATATGTATGTATATATGCATATTTTACTTTAGGTAAAGGTGGTGTGTTTTGTTATATTATATATATATATTATAATATATATAAAAATATTTTTAATAAAATTAAAATATATATATATATATTTTACATACACATACATAAATATACATACAACACACACAAAAAAAAAAAAAAAAAAAAAAAAAAAAAAAATATATAAAATTATAATAATATTTTTTATATATATTTTGTATTTATATATATATTTTAAAATATTATTTTATTTATATATATATACTTTACATACTTTTACATACAACATTTTTAAAACACCCCGAAAAAGGGGAAAAATTATATGGGATAAAAATTTTTACGCAAACACAAAACACAAAAAAAAAAAAACAAAAAAAAAAACACAAAGACACACACACACACACACACTCATCTGTGCATTTATCTATCTATCTATCTATATATGTATGTATGTATGTATGAAATGTATATTTTTATTTTATGTATGTATGTATTTTTGTGGGGTTTCACGGCTTTGGTGAGGAAAGGGCGAGGGTTTTGTGGTAGCCTAGATGTGTTAAGTGTTGCTCCCTTTCCCGCTTCAGCTTCCACCCCGGCGCCCAGTGCAAAAAAAAGGGAGCAGCTTCCGCATAAGTTTCCCCTGCCGGGCCCACACGCCTCTCCTTTCATTAAGACTTCGAAGTGCCTCCTGTGGCCACCCATGGGGTAAATGGGGGACCTTGCGGTCCCAGGCTTAAAACTTTTGGGGGATCTCGGAGCCCGCCCGGAGGGGCCCCCGAGGGACGGGTTAGGCCCACCGGCGTGGGGGGAATTGCTTGGCTTTTCCCTACCCAAATCCTGCCCCCAGCCACCCTGGGGGTTTGGGGGGGTCGGGGGGGGAGGCCCTTTCCCGTCCTTTCCCCCCCCCAGAATTTTACCCTCTTGGGAACGTTTCCCCTTTAAAAAGGAATGTTGGGGGGAGGGGTGTTGTCCCTTCCCACCCAAGGGAAAACAAGGCGGGCGGGGGGGTCCCGCTGGGGGGGGCCAAAAGTTGGGGTGCAGGGTTTTGGAACGGGGGGTTACTCTCCCGGCCCCGCGCCCCGGGGAGGGGCCAACCCACCCTTTAAGCTTTGGGGGGGGAAAGCCCCCCCGGGAACCCCACAGGTGGGGGTAGGCGGGCCCAAAAAGGCCTGCCGACCCCCCTTTTTCTGGGGGCCTTTTTTTGGGGGGGGGGCGGCAAGGGGGGCACCCGGGAGGGGAAACCCCCCGAGGCTTAAACCCCAGGGGTGCTTTCCGGGTAGGGCTTGTAAATCGGGGCCTTGCGCCCGGATGAGCGGTTACCCCGGGTATCGGGGGGAATTTAAGCGACGGGGAGTTGAGGTGGCTGCCCTCTTTTAGAGGGGAGGGAAGGGCCTGGGAGCGGCAAAGATCAGTTTGGGTGGTTAAACCCCCTTTCTTGGGCGGGGCCGACAGCGAATGGTCCACCACCCCCCAGGGTGTAGGCCCCTAGCCCTCCCCCAGGCGACTTAAACCTGCGGTAGTCGAGGTGTCACCGGTTTTTGAGCGTATCATGGCATTGGGGACGGAAAATGCTTTTTTGGGGTTTATTTTCTCTTTTTCTGTATACGCCCCCTACCGATGTACATAAAAAAGAATTTTTGGGAAAAAGGCGTTCTACGGGCCCAAAATCGCAAACTGTGGCAGACGATTTTCCCCCGGCGAAAGGGGAAATTGCATTTTCTGGGCGACTTCAATTTCCGGGATCCGGGGTGACCGAGCTGGAAAAGATGGCTGTCGGCCCCCCTGGGGTCGGGAGTGATCCCAGCAGCGAGAATAGCTTCCCTTTTCCGGGGGCTTGCTAGGTCCCAGAAAAAGAGGTCTCTGGCTTCCCTTGGGGACCGCGTTTTCCAAATCGCATCGCGGGGCTTTGGTTTCCCGCGATCGGGTTTTTAGTGGGAAAGGGGATCGACCCCATTCTTTTTTCAGACCCCGATTTGGGGATCCTTTCCCGAAATGCAGGGACCGGAGTGGGTGAGTTTTTTGTGGGGGGGGGGGACCCACCATAGGCTGGGGTTGGGCTACCCCGCGGGTCCACTTCAAAAAAACCCGGTCCCTCCAGTGGCACCCAAGGTGTTTTACTTTGGGGCAGGGGTAAGGGGGGAGGAAAGAGCCCCTGGGTTCGCCACGGGATCTCTGGACCGATTCTCAAAAAAACCCGCAACCGGGCGGATCCAGTTGCTTGTGGGGGTCCCTTTAAGCGGTTAAACCCCCCGAAGAGCTCAGGGGGTCCCTTGGCGTACGCCCCAAAGGGCAAGGGAGAATACCATTCCCTGGGACATTAGGGGGCCACTGAAGGTGTCGCAAGGCTGGCTTTAAAAGGGGAAACAAGTCTTGCGTTTGTTCCATGGTGCGTAGGGCTCGGGGCCCCTGCTTTAGAAGGGCCCAAGGGAAAAGTTCTCAGGAATCTTTTTGAGGGGGTCGAAAAGGCCCTTTCTTTGGAAAGGGCCTTCGCCCTGGCCCCCAAACCCCGAGAAAAACCCCAACCCCAAGCCCTCCCCACAGAGACTGCAGGTCCAATCAGCGGATGGAAGGCTCCTCAAAATCATTTTTGGGGTTTGTGAACGTTTTGGGTTTGGGATTTGAACAGTTGTACCCGGTGGGGCCTTTCCCAAAAGTTAGCTTTGGGTTTCAAGCGGGTTTTCTCAGTGCCTGGGGCGGGACCCACCATTTAGCGAGGAACCCCCTACCCTAAAAGAGGTTTTGGCTGGCGATTTCCAAAACAATGGGGGGGAAAAACTGCAGAAAGTGATATCCCTGCTGAAATTTCTAAAGGCTGGGGGTGAAAAAATGGCTCGGGGGTGCAAAACAGTCCTGACTGCCTTTTTGGGAAGTTTTGGGACCATTCCCCCTGACCTGCGGGGGGGCGTGGGTAACCCCCTCTGGAAGGGGAAAGGGGACGATGGGGCTGTAGCAAATTTCCGTGGGGAAATTTCACTGTCAGGGATTCCCCGGCAAGGTTCTCGAAAATTCTTCTTAAACGGATTCCCCAAAACCCCCTTACTTTAGGCCCAGAGACCGGAGCAGTCTGGGTTTAAATCCCTTTAAGTCCCACAATAGACCCGTATTTCTAGCGCTTCGAGTAAATTTTGGAAAAGCCCTGGTGGTTGGTCCCTGGGTTTGCTTGCACCCCACATCGACCTCAAGAAGGCGGTTTTATCGGGCATCGGGAAAAACGTATGGGGGATCCCGAGGCCCCAGGGGGGAGTTCCGACACAGATTTTTTGGCATGATAGCAAGGGGCCCCTTTTACTGGGGACTGAAAGTGCTGGTTTAAAATGTGGTTGGGGGTATTTTCGAAAATTTTCCCTGTTTTAAATTTAGGGGTGAGGCAAGGCTTTTGTCCTTGCACCCACAAATTTTCAAAAACTTGTTGGAAATGGATAATGAGCAAAGGTACCCGGGCCCAAAATCAGTGCGGAGCAACACTAGGGGAAAATTAAAAGGGCTCGGGCCTTGACTTTTCCGACGATTTTTTGCCAAACATAAATTTTAGTCCTTTTGGGGTTTACTTGTTTGGGGGCTTTTTGATGCATTTTTGAAAAGAGGGAAGCCCTAGGCCTAGAGGTCTCCTGGACCAAAAACCAAGATTCAGGACTTTGGGGGGGGTTAGGGAAACCCCCTTTAGTTTTGATCCATGGTTGCGGAGGGGGGTTTAAGTCACCAAAAAAGTTTACAAACCTTTGGTTTTGCGTAGTCCTTTTCTCTGGGGTTTTTCAGCCAGGAAGTTCCCGTAGACGGATTGGGTTGGCAAAAAGGAGCCAGAAAAATCGATCAACAAGAGGTTTGGAGATGTCGGTACCTATGCAGAAGGGCCAAGCTTTCGTCTTCAAGGCCCCCGATTTTTTCCAGTTTTTCTCTATGGAAGCGAAACCTGGACGTATCCAAATGCCCCCCGGAGTTTTCGCCTTATGCCTTTTTTAACAAGTCCCCTTTGGGCCCGGGTCATGGGGTTACAGTTGCGGACCCCCGTGTCCAAAAACCGGGCCCCCGGGTTTCACGTGAGGGCTGGCATGGGACCTTTTTACTTGCATAATCCCCGGGGCCGCCCCAATCCCGGCTAATGGCCAAATTTGCTCGCCCTTTCCCCATGGACGACCCTGCCCACCACCCTTGTCTCTCTGCGAGAAAAACCCTGGGTGGAGGAGACCTGTGGGACTTTTTAGGAGATCATTGGGTTGGGCCCCTCGAAAGAGGGCCCGTTTGTGAGGAACTAGAGATGGGCCCTGTGCCCGCCCGGGGGACTCGCCCCCGAGGATCCTTTGGGCGGAAGCGAAAAGGGGGGATGCGGCCATGCGCCCCCGTCGGCGTTAAGCCCTTGATGAGATGATGATTATTGTATGTATGTATTATGTATTATGTAGTGTGGGTTAGGCAAACAGGGCTCAAGGGCTTTTCACGACGGAAACCTGATTCGAGGGGTTTGATCACCGACCGGCGCGTTGTTCCCCTTTGGGGAAGGGGAAATTCACCTTTATTGCCGCCCAGGGCCCCGGGTGGAAAAAGCCAGCCCCAATTAGTGCCGGGGCCCAGAACCGGGTTAAAAAGAGATGGTGACCCCGATTAAAAAAACCCAGCGGAAGGGAAAAGGCAAAACCCCCCCGCTTTTAAATTTTCCAAGAAAAAAACATGGAAATCCCTGATCGCCAACGTCCTTGTGGGACAGGGGGACTTTTAAAAAAAAAAATTTCAACATTTCCCATACAAAATAGGGGTACATTAAAATTTTTATTTCATATTATACGTACACACACACATTTCACACACACACACACACATATATATATATATATATATAATATTATATATATAATATTTAAATAAATATATTATATATATATAATGTATTATATTATATATATAAATATAATATATAATATTATATATTAAAAACATACTATATATATAAATTTTATAAAATTATATATAATTATATATAATATATATATATATTGGGGGGGTGTTTTGTTCTTTTTGTGGTGTGTGTGTGCGCGTGTGGTGTGTGTGGTGCGTGTGTGGTGGTGGTGTGTGTGTGTGTGTGTATTTTGTGTGGTGTGTGTTGGGATTGTGTGTGGGTTTGGGGTTCTGTTTTGTCATGTGTGGGTGTTTGTGGGAAAAATATAC
>NW_023648860.1:0-17500 GCF_015228065.2 Penaeus monodon | reverse complement strand
TGACTATAGTTGTCTCCTCTGTGACTAAACACCGTGGGATCCATCTTTGTATAGACAGAATAATAAACTAAGATTGAATTGGAAATGGAATGTAGGCAATTTTGTGGGTTAAATGTATAAAGGTAAAACGCAAATCTCAAAGAATACAAACCCAAAAGGTTTAGTAAAGCGATACAAAGGACATTTCAAAATAAACAAATTCTAACAAACCAACCAAAACAAAACACGAGCTTTACAGATACCTACCGCAGCTTTAACATAAATAAAAATCACAGTAAGTAGCTCGGGAAAGCAATGGCAAGACGAGGTCATGCGGTAAAATGTCGGCTGCACTCGGACATAATCGAAACGTGTTGGGGCGTTTGTTTTGATTTCTCAAACCCGAAACAAATGCCGGTCGGGGGCCCGCGCGACGGGGCCTTGTCATTGCTGCATTTATGGTTCCTCCAAAAATAAATTGTGGATTAAATTGGGAAAAAAAAAAATCTTTTAAATATTTTTTTATATATAATATATATTTTATTATAGTTTATATATATTAATAGGGTCTGTGTGTGTGTGTTTTGTGTGTGTGTGGTGTGTGTGTGTGTGGGGTGTGTGTATGGTGTGTGCGGTAGGGTGTAGGCGTGTGTGATGGTAAAGTGGTGAGGGGGTTGAGTGAGTAGGAGGGGTTGATTTGGTTTTTTAGTGAGTGATGAGTGGTTATTTCATATATTATATATATATATATTTTTTAAAATATATATATATATTTTATTTTATATATTTTTAAAATATATATATATCCCGTATGTGTATCGTATATATTTTTTAATATAATTATATATATATATTATCTATATTATATATATATTAAACATAATTTTTAATATAAAATTTTATATAATTATATATTTATATAAAATTTTGTGTGTGTGTGGTTTTTGGGGGGGTTGGTTTTTTGGGGGGGGGTGGGGTGTGTGTGTGGTGTGTGTGGTGTGATGTGTGTGTGTGTGTGTGTGGGGTTGTGTGTGTGTGTGTGTGGGGGTTTTGTGGGTTATGTGTATTGTATATTTTATATTTTTTTTATTTATTTTTTAAAATATTATATACTAGTTTTAAAATTTGTTATATGATATAAAAATTATGGTTAAAATTTAAAATTTTTTTAAAAATATATTTATATATATATTATTAAAATTAATATTTATTATTTTGGTTGTTTTAAATTTTATATTTACTATTTAATTTTAATATATTTTATTATATTACTACACCCATTCATTATGTATCCCCATACACTCACAAAACACACACCCCAAAACCCCCCACACACCCACCCCACACACATACACCCACACCCCCACACACCACACCCCAACCACCACCCACCACACCCACAAAAAAAAAACCCTACCACACCCACAAAAAAAAGGTATATTTTATATTATATATTATATATTATATTTAAAATATATTTATATATTTTAAAAATTTTTTATATTATTATTATAATTTTTTCCTTTTAAGAATATAGATATACCTATATAAATTTAATATTATATATAATTATATAAATTTAAATTATATTTTTTATACATTATTACCCCCCTACATCCCAAACACACACACACACAAAAAAAATTTAAAATACCCAATTTTTGTTATATTATATTATGTATTATATAATATTTAAATATATTTTATATAATTAAATATATATTATATTTTATTTATTTCTTATATATATATTTTTATTATATGTGTGTGTGTGTGTGTGTGTGCGCAGAGGGTTTTTGTGTGTGTGTGTGTATGCGTGTGTGCGTGTATGGGGTGTGTGGTGAGTAAATAAAGGAGTGAGTAGTGAGGGGTGAGTAAGTGGTGATTGAGTGAGTGAGTGAGTGAAGAGTGAGGGGAAATATATATTTATTTTAAAATATTTTATATATAATATTTTAATTTTTATATATTTTGTATATATATATATATATTATTTGCACACGTATGTGTATACGAGTGTGTTTTTTTTTGTTTTTGGTGTGTGGGGTGTGTGTTTTTGGTTTTTGTGGGTGTGGGTGTGTGTGTGTGTGTGTTTTTTTGTTTTTGTGTGTGTGTGTGTTTGTGTGTTGCGGGGCGCACATACACCCCACACCACAAAACACCACACACACCCACCCCACACACACACACTTTATTATATTATTTTATATATTTTAAAATTTTATATATATAGAATAATTTTAAAAATATATACCCCACACGTAGGGTGAGTGGAGTGTGTGTATAATATATATTATTTTATTTTTATATATTATATATTTATATATATTATTATATATATATTATATAAAAATTTTTGTAAATATATTATTTATATATATTTTATTAAAATATTTTATTTTTATATAATAATGTATATATATAAAATTTATATTTTAAAATATTATATATAATTTTATATATATATATATAAAAACATTCATTTTTCATCCCAACTACACTCACACACACACACAAAACACCACACCCCCACCCACACCCCACAACACACACACACACACACACACACACACCCCAAAACAAAAACCACACAAAAAATACACAGATTTATAAAATATATTAAATATATATTTTATATATATTTTTATTATATATTATATATATAATATAATATTTTTATTATATCATAAAATATATATATATATATAAAATTATTTTATATTTAAATTTATGTATTTATATTATATTATAATAAAATTTTATAAAATTTATATAAAATATATTATATATTTTTTTCTTCTTTTTAAACGGTAGGTTCATGTCGACCGCCGTGGCACAGCATTGTTTATTTAAATTGTGTTTTTTTTGTGATGTTTTGGGGGTGGTACGTGGTAAGGCCCCAGCCCTTTTCAGGAGAGTGCCGGTTCCCTTTTAATCATTCCCCTCTATTTTATCCGAGTTTTGGGGACCGAAAGGGGACTTGGGCTGGTTTGGGGCCACCCTTGGCTAGGTAGGCAATCGAAGTAAAGTTCCTTCCCCCGGGGGAACAACGCGCCGGCCGGTGACTCGAACCCTCGAACTCAGTTTGGCCGTCGTGAAGTCTGGAGTCCGACCCCCCAAAAACCCTTCCCGTCCACCGCGGCCCCATATATAATATATATAATTTTAATATATTTTTATATTTTAAATTATATAATAATATATATTTTAACAACGGGGAAACCACACACACACACACGAAAAACACACACAAAAATTTATATGCAAAATTTTATATATATATATTATATATATATAATATATTAATTTTAAAATATATTTTGGGTGGGTTGGTGTTTTGTGTGTGTGTTGGGGGGTGTTATGTGGGGTGTGTGTGTATCCCTGTATTATATATATATTATATATATTATAATATTATTTTATATATAAAACTATATATTTTTATATTTAAATTTTAATATATATATATATTATTAATTATATATTATAAAATTAATAATTAAAATCATAATATATATTATAAACAAAATGTTTTTTTTAAATTTTAAAAATTAGTGTATATATACATATATATTTTTTATATTTAATATATATATATAAAATTTTAAATATTATATAACCCCACACCACCACACAACTTTCTTATGCTCTAAAACCCACTCACAAAAACACACACACCCCACACACACACCCCCACACACAACTCACACACAAACACAGCACACCACCACACACCCCACCCCACACCCCAACACACCCCACACACGCAAAAACAACACACAAAACCACACCCCCAAAGCGGCGCGGAGCCGGTTTTGTAAAATTATCTATCAAATCAAACCATATTATATTATATATTTTTATATATATATATATTATATATTGTATATATTCATTTCCCAGTGTATAATCATCTATCTGTCTACTATCATCTGTTTCATATATATGTATATTATAAAATATATATTTATATTATATATATATATTATAAAATATAATATTATAATTATGCAATATATTGTTTAATCTATTCCCTATCTTATTTCTATCTATATATTATTTAAATATCAGTGTATTTATCTTTTTATCAATATACTGTATATATAAAAATTATTATATATAATATTATAATTATATAAAATATATTTTAATAGAATATATATATAAAATACATAATATTATTTTTAAAAATATTATATAATAAAATATATATAAAAATTTTTATATATATTATATAATATATATTTATATATTTTGATTATATTTTTTTATGAGGATGTATTTACATAAATCCAAAAACTATGCACTATTTTATTATTTTTACAAATATATATATATATATATAAAATTTAAAATATATATATAAAACCCCCTTCTTAAAATTTTAAAATTATCTTTTTTTGTTGTGTGTGTGTGTGTGTGGGTGTGTGTGTGGGGGTACAAAAAATACACACACAACAAACCAAAAATATATTATATATAAAAATATATTTATATTATTATTAAATTTTATATATTATGAGAGAGGAGAGAGAAGAGAGAGAGAGGGGAGAGGGGATGAGAGAGAGAGAGAGATTTTTTCTACACAACATATAAAATTAAACACAACATGAACCCACCCCACACACCCCAAAACCACCCCACCACATACTCCACAAAATAACACACACACACCCCACCCCACCCCACACACACCCACCCCACACACACCCCACGCAAAACCACACAGATATATATTTATTATATTATATTAAAATATATATAAATTAATATATTTTATTTTATATACAAATATATGCATATATAAAATAAAATGATATATTAATAATTTACATATATATACACAATAAAACACTTTTAGTTTATTATATATTATTTATATATTATATTTTATTAAAATTATATATATATATATAAAAATTTAAAATATACTTATATTTATATATTAAATTTATATTACTTTTGATTAAAGGGCTCTTTTTTAAAAAAACCGTATTTCCTCTAAGATCTGAGTATCTTTTTTTTTTTCTTTTTTTTTTTTTTGCTAAGAAAAAATCTTTTTTTGGAAAAACCCAATTAGAAAAAACCCTTATTACTAAAAAACCTCCTGCGTAATTTATCGAAAATAAGGATCTAATTAAGGCAGGAAAACAAAAAAAGGGGAAAAACCAAAAAACTTCTCCTTAAAGAAATTAAAAATTTTTCAGAAATTTAAATTAAGGAAAAAAAGAACAAAAAAAGCCCCTCTTTTAAGATTTTGCAGACGAAAAGATATACAATTCAGTTTGTGGGGTTTTTTCCCGAAAAGTTTTCCCTTTTTCCCAGAAAAAAGAAAGAATTAGTAGTATTTATGAAACTTTTCCGAGTGGGGTTTTTCGCACAAAAAAAAAAAAAAAGAAAAAAGTGTTAATTTTTCCCCTATTGTTTGCGGTTTAAATGCACGTCCTCGGGGGGGTTTTTTTGTGGATTTTAGAAAGGGCTCGGGGGCCCGGGCCCCTTTTTTTTTCCCCATTACTTTATTTTTTATGCTTTTTAAACCCCAATATGTTGTTTTTGTTATGGCATTAAGAATAATATATTTTAAATAAGTTTCCAATAACAATAAAAAAAACCAAATATTTCCAAAATTTATGGATTGGGGAAAACCCTTTGAGTTTGGTTTAACTTAGTTGTTTTCCTTTTGTAAATAAACACCGGGGGACCCATCTTTGTATAGAAAAGAAAAAATTAAAACTAAGTTTGGGTTTGGGAAAATGGAATGAAAGGCAATTTTTTTTTTAAATGTTAAAGGAAAACCCCAAATCTCAAAAAATTACCCCCAAAACGGTTTGTAAAGGGGACTAAAAAGGACATTTCAAAAAAAACAAATTCAAAAAACCCAAAACCAAAAAAAAACCCCAGCTTTCAATACCTACCGCAGTTTTAAACATAAAAAAAAATTCCAGTAAGTAGCCCCAAATGCAATGGCAAGACGAGGTCATGGGGAAAAATGTGGGTGCACTGGGAAACAAAAATCAAACGGGTTGGGGCGTTTTTTTTTGATTTCTCGGGCCAGAAAAAAATGCCGGTGGGGGGGCCCCCCCGGGGACGGGGCCTTTTTCTTTGCTGATTTAGGTTCCTCCAAAAAAAAAATTGTGGATTAAATTGAAAAAAAAAGAAAACGTACATTCGCAGTGAAAACTTTTGTAAAAAAAAATAAAATTGATAATAATAATAATAAATAATAATTAAAAAATGAAAATAAAAAAAATAAAAATAAAAAATAATAATAATAAAAATAAGAAAAATGATAATAAAAATAATAATAATAAAAAATAAAAAAACTTTAAAAAAATTAAAAAACCCTTTTTCCCCCCCTTGCAAAAATTGGGCGAATTTTAACCTACAGTTTTAAAAGTGAAAGGGAAACACTCCTGTTTAAAACACTATATTTACTAATGTAAAACAAAAAAAATAGTAAAAAAAGTTTAAAAGCAGTGCTTCCTGAACTTGAAAACGAGAGAGAGAGGAAGAGAGGGGGGAAGAGAGGAGAGAGGGGTGGAGAGAGGAGAAAAAGAGAGAGGGGAGAAGAGAGAGAGAGAGAGAGAGAGAGGAGAGAGAAAAACATATATTGGGGTTGGGGCATATCTTTTGGATGTATTTTTTCTGATCGTAAGCCGAATGCGCAAAAAATTTTAAAGGGAAAAATTTCGGGGAATAACAAATAAATCGAAATTTAAACTATTGAAATGCCCTCAAAAAGGGACAAAACAAAAGGAAAAAACCCTATGTTGCCAATTCTCTAAAAGGCCGATTTACCCAATCTCTTACATAAAATGCAAAGAAAAAAGAAAAAATTGAAAAAACAAAACGAAAGGGAACAGAGGAAAACCCTTTTTTTCCTCGCACAGCGTAATAAAATGAGAAAAGAGAGGATTTTCCCCAAAAGGGAAATTGGGAAGTGGGGTTTTTTTCCCTCTCACAATTTAAAAGGGAACCCCGAAAAAATTCTCAGGATCCGGGAGAAAACCCGGGAAAGCCAAGGGGCCCCTTAAAGGTTTTGGGGATTCCATTTATTTTTCCCCTAAAAAATGCCTCGGTGGAAGCTGGGAGGTTTAAAGAATCCCAGAGACATTTTCCGGGGGGGCCCGGGGAAAGGGAAGCCCCCCCTAAGTACCACAGGTGTTTTGTGTGTGTGTTTTGTGTGGTGTGTGGGGTGTGTGTGTGGGGTGTGTGTGTGTGTGGGGGGGTTTTGTGGGGTTTTGGTTGGTGTGTTCATAATCCCAAAACATACAAAAAAACCAAAAACACACACCTCATTTTTTTTCGTAGCCCTACGTAAACCGCCTATGGTACAAAAAAAAAAAAAAAAAAAAAAAAAAAAAAAAAAAAAAAAAAAAAAAAAAATTTTAATATATATATAAATAATTATAAATAAATATATATATTTTTTAATATATTATATTAAATATATTATATATTATATTATAAAAGGGGAAGGAGAAAAGGAGAGGGGAGAGAGAGGGGAGAGAGATTCCCACACAAACACACACACACACCCCACACCCCCACAACAACACACACACACACACACACCACCCACACACACACATTTTTAATATATATATATATATATATTTTAAAAAATATATATATATTATATATATATATATGTATATATATAGTTTATATATGATATATAAAAAACCCATATTTTAAAATATGTTGTTGTATTTTTTATATAATTTTATATTATATATATATATATAGATATATAATATTATATATATTATTTTTATTTTTTTTAAAATTTATTTTAAAAAATTGTAATAAAAATATAAATTATTTTTAAATACATAAATTAAAAATTTTAAATGTATAAAAAATACTTTTGAGTATATATTATAAAATTATTTATATATTTTATTTTAATATAATTTATTTTATATTAAATATATATAATTTATATTTATATAAATATATATTTATATATATTATTTTATATTATATATATATATAAAATTTTTTCTATCTATCTATCTATCTTCTACTTTTCCTATCTATCTATCTTTTCCTATCTTTTTTATAATATAAAATTTATATTTAATATATAGATTTTATATTATATATTTATTTTAAAAACACATAAACACCACACACCCATATGAAAACTTTCCCAAAACCCAATACTACATACATACATACTATATACATATATATAAAAAATTTTATATATTGATAAAATTTTTAATTTTATATTATAATAATATATTATATGTGTGTGTGTGTGGGGTGTTTTTTGTGTGGGGTTTGTGTGTGTGGGTGGTGTGTTGTGTGTGTGTGTGTGTGTGTGTGTATAAAAAAATAAATATAAAAATTATATATATATATATATTATATTATTAATATATTATATTTTTATATGTTTGTGTGGTGTTTTTGTGTGTGTGTGTGTGTTTTGTGTGTGTGTGTGTGTATGTGTGGGGTGTGTGTGGTTTTGTGTGTGTGGGGTTTTTTTTGTGTGGGTGTATGTGTGTGTGGTTTGTGGTGTGTGTGTGTGGGGTGCGTGTGTGTGGTGTGTGTGTGTGTGTGTGTTTTGTGTGTGTTGTGTGTGTGTTTGGTGGGTGTGTGTGTGTGGGGTGTGTGTTTTGTGTGTGTGTGTGTGTGCATGTCTGTTTTATATGGTGTGTGTGTGTGAGTATAAATTTTAATAATATATATATATATATATATTATTATATATTATATATAAATATATATTTTTAATAATATTTATAAATGATAAATATATTTTATGAATTATATAAAATGAAAAATTAAAAGATATTTTATTATATATTATATATATATAAAATAATTTATATTTTTTTAAAATTATATATTATATTATTTAAAAAAAAAAATTTTTTAAAATAATTTTAATAAATATATATATCCACAACATCTATGGGGCTTTTTGTGTGTTGTGTGGGGTGTGTGTGTTTTGTGTGTGTGTGTGTTTGTGTGTGTGTTGTGTGTGTTGTGTGTTGTGTGGTGGGGTGTACACGCATGTTTAGTAGGTGTACGGGGTGCGCATGCGGTTTGGGTGTGGGGGTGGGGTTTGTGTGCGTGCGTATTTTTGTGTGTGCTGTTGTGTAGGGGTTTTTGTTGTGTGCGTGTTTTGGTGTGTGTGTTTTGTGTGTGGTGTGTGTGTGGGGTTTTTGTATGTTGGGTGTGTTTTGTGGGTGTGTGTGGTGTGTGTGTGTGTGTGTGTGTGTGTGGTGTGTGGGTTTTATCTCGTGCCCTGGGGTTAGAGAGAGAGTGAGATAAAAAAATGAGTTTAAAGACAGATAAAAAGGGAATTTAAAAAATGTAATTTGCAAATATAAAACAAAAACCCAAGTTTAACCAAAGAAAAAACTTGCATGGGAGGGAGGGGGAAAGTGAAAAAAAGATAAAAGGATGAAAAAGAAATGTTACGGTATAAAAAAAAAACTCTTTTCAGTCCAAAAAAAATATATACGGGGTCTGACCCGGCACAAAAATTAAAGGGCCTCATTTCCATGTGGAAGAGAAACTTGAAAAAAAATTTGGGCAAAATTTATAGGAGTCCTAAAGTGAGTTAAAAGTAAATATGCGCACAAAAAAAAATCCCCCAAAATATCTTTATTAAAAAAAGAAGAAAAGAGTCGAGTTTTTTTTGTGTGGGGGGGGGGGGGTAAATTTCAATTTTCTTTTTTTTCCCCACCATCTTTTTTTTCTCTTTATTTAAACGGGGGGCCCCCCCGTTTATGTGTCTTTATCTGTTTCTAAAATGTGCTCTTTCTTTAAATTTCCCCGGGTTTTTATTTTTACCCTCCCTGAAAGCCTTTGGGCCACCGTTTTTTGGTCTTTTCCCCCGGCCCGCAGTCCCGTTTCCCATTACATGTCGATCTACGCAAACAATAATAGTGACAAATCCCCTCCGCCGAACTAAGGAACAGGGGGAAAAGAAAGGGTCATTCTCCGAGGAGTCGAAAGGCTCCCGGAATTTGATTAAGCTGAACGCTAAAACCCAAAAAGTATTATAGTGATCTTAAAAGGAGTTCTTTGCTCTTGCTTCACTCGGGTCAAACCCCGCGACATTAAAAAAACGAGACGGGTTTTTTTGGGGGGGGGGGTATGCGAGGGGCAAAACGGGGGAAGAAGAAAAAAAAGGGGAAAAGGGAAAAAGAAGGGGAGGAAAAGAGGGTGGAAGGGTAGGGGGACGGGGGGAAATAAACCAAAAATCTATCACTTTTCACAGGAAAAAGGGGGAAAAGGGCAGAAAAATGGTGGGCGAGATTTTCCCCCTAGAAAATTGAGGGTTAAAAGATAAGGCAACTGGGGGGATTTTGGGAAAATTTTTTAAGCATACCGTTGCCGCATGGAAAATTTCCCAAAAGGGAAGGGGGGTGGGGATCTCTAAAAAGTAAAAAAAAAAAAATAAATAAAATAAGACAAAAAAATTTTTTGGGCTGGGTCCTTCGTTTCGGGCGTCAGATATAGTACGGGAAAATTTTTTTGAAATGACTTTTCTTCCCCTTTGCAAGGGTATGTTCCCCCCACGCCGCCTACGGAAGCAACATCTAATGAATGATTTTTTACATCTTTTCCCAAAGGGGGGTTTAAATGGGGCTTAAAAAAATTTTATTTGAGATTACACACACAAACACCAAAACCCACACACCCCACACACAACACACAGCACCCCACACACACACACCACACACACACATAACCACCCCACACACAACCCCCAAAAAGGGAAAAAAAACCCCACACACACACAAAACACCACCACACACACCCCACCAAAACCCACCCTACATATTTATAATTTTATATATATATATTTCATATATAAAATTTTTAAAATTTATATAAATATATATATTATATATATATATATATTTTTTTTTTTTTATTAACAAAAAAAATATAAATAAAAAGAGAATAAAATTAATTATATTTTAAAAAATTTAAAAAAAATATGCAATAAATGTGTGTGTGTAGGGTTTTTAAAATATATATATATTATATATAAATAATATAATATATATATTAATATATTTTTAATTTTATATGTGTGGTGTGTGTGTGTGTGGGTTTTGTGTGTTGTGGGGTGTGGTGTGTATTTTTGTGTGTGTTTTTGTGTGTGTGGTGGGGTGTGTTTGTGTGTGGTGTGTGTGTGGTTTTGTTGTTGGTTTTTTGGTGGGGTGTTGCCTTTTTATTTAAAATTTTATATATATATAAATATAATATATAATTATATATATATATATAAAATTTTATATGTTTTAATATATCCCTATAATATATATATATATATATAATATTATTATATAATATTATATATTATTATATTAATATTTCTATGTTTGTAAAATAAAATGTGTTTATATTTTAAAACATAATTATCATCTATCTATCTATCTATCATAAAAAAGTATAAAATGTGTAATTTTTATATATATATATAAATATATATATATATTATTTTTATTAATATAATATATATCTTTTAACTATTAAAATAAAATATAAAATATTTATAAATATATATATGTTTATTATATATAATATTATATATATTATATTAATTATTATATATTTATATTAATATTATTTATATACATTGGGGGAAAGCACAAAAATTGCAGGATCAGGCAAAAAGCCCCCCAAGTGCTTTAAAAGTGTCAAGGGAAAATTTTTTCCTTGGGGGGGCATCAAGAAAGGGGGGGTTTTTCCCCCCGCCAGGGATAACAAGAACAAAAGCCTGCCCCCGGCCCAGGTATTATCCCTTTAGAAAATGTGAAGGGGTTTGGGGAAAATGGGAAAAACTGGGGATATGGGTGTATGCGGAAAACCCTGTATACATAACCCGACAGACAAAAAACCTATTCATTTATATATTATTAAAATATATATATATAAAATATATATATATATATTATATATATATTTTTATTATATATAAAATGCATTACAATCCTATATACAAAATATACATACAACATATATATATATATTTTATATATATATATATATATATATTTACATATTATATATAATATTTAATATTTAATTTTCAATATAAAATAAAATATTTTTATTTTATATATTATATTAAATATATTATTTATATTTTTTTTTTTTTTTTTTTTTTTTTTTTTTTTTTTTTTTTTTTTTTTTTTTTTTTTTTCAAAAAGCCATTCCTTCCCCTGCAGGACTAGGGCCCCAAAATTCATTACGGGAGGTTATTGGCAGTGCCCCCCCCTTGCTGATTGGGTGCCTTCCCCCTTTAAAAACGGTTTGTGCCACGGGGGTGCTCCCCCGAAAAACTTGGTATGTATTGTATTTTATTATATAAAATTTTTCTAAAATATAATATATAAATTATATAAATATATTTATATATTTATATTATAAAAATTTTTGTGTGTGTGTGTGGGTGTGTGTGTGTGTGTTGTGTGTGTGGGGGTGTGGGTTTTGTGGGGTGTTTTGGGGGGTGTTGGGGTGTGTGATTTTGTGTGGGTTTTTGAGTGGGTGGGGTGTGTGTGTGGGTTTTTTGTGTCCCCGCGTATGGTTTATTTGTATGTTATGTTTTTAAAAAAGTTTTTTAAAAAATTTGTCTGTATGTATGTAGTATAATTGTATGTATTTTTTTTATATATGTTTTAAGGGATGTATGTATATATGTATGATGTTTTCAAATTTTTTTAAAGGGAAAAGTATAAAGTTTGTTTTTTACATTAAAAAACATTTTATATTTTAAACAGTGTATAGATTGAGAAAATAATCTGCCTGGGCATTTGAGATAAAAACGATTTTCGTAAAAACCCGGGGAAAAGGTTTCCAGTTGGGAAATGAAATAATTTTTTTATTTTTTTTTACCCAAGATTTTCGGGGGGAAAACATTAAAGAAAACCCCAAAATAAAAAATCAGTATTGGAATGGGAAATTTTAACCCAAAAAACAAAATTTTTCCCCGGGAAAAAACCTCCCGCGGACTGCTTTCCCCAACAATAGAGACTAAGGTAGCTTCTTGTTTTCCTCCCTCCATCCCTTCCTCCTTGACTCTCTCCTAAGGGACTTCGCCCTTTTACCGAAGGAATCGGGGGGTCGACTGAAACCCGTCCCAAGTTTAAATTCGCAAAAAGAAGGGGTAGTTCTTAAACTTAATTCTTAACTTCTTGACAAATGGGGCCACAGGACCGGAAAATGATTTTTTTCTACAGGAAACAGGAACTGGATCGAGGGTATGAAATGCATACAGGACAAGTTTTTGTATGTGTCTTTCGATGCACTGTATTTTTATTTTATTGTTATCATCATTTTAGTATTATTATTATTGGGGAGGGGGGCTGACAGGTGAGAGCGAATTACGTCATTTTTTGGGAAGGGCCTTTAAAAATTATAAATGTTTTGATCCCCTTTTTTTTTCACGGTAAAGGAATCTCCACTTTGAAGGTAATTGAGACTTCACAGCTATTTATTAACATTCACATTAAGTTGCTCCCTGCCAAGAACCGGACCCATTCTTGGGCCCCCCTGTCCCCCCGGGCCCGCCCCCAAACCTTTTTCCTCCTCCTATTCCCCTTATCCTCCTTATGATTACTCCTTTCATTTCGTTCTTCCACATTTCCACTCAGCCTCAACCACAACACTCGTTATTTCTCATTTTCTCCCCCAACCCCCAGTGTCGTTGTTTTGATCTTCTGAAGTCTTTCGTTTTTTACTACCTTTAAGGTTTTTTTAAGTCGAGTAGTTACGCTTGTCCTTTCCCAAAGCAAATTGGGTTTTGGTGTGTATGCTTCTTCTTATTTACTCATTCGTCTTCTTGCTGGTATTCTAACATATAGATTTTAAAAAATGAAAAACGTATTCATTTATTTATAGATTCCTAGAATTCGTTATTTTCATTATTTAAGGAATTGACTCGCACAACACCCTCAGCAATATACAACAATATACTTTTGTATGATTGCTTATATTATTGTATTTCGTATTGGGCTGAAAACCCATGTCATTATCAAAATTTGGGATAGACCCCTAGGCAACCGGGGAAGAAAACAAAAAAAAAAACAAAAAGATAATAATGTAAATAAATAAAATAATTTTAATTTTAAGGGGAAATAGGGGAAATAAGGAAAATGAAAAAATATTTAAAATAAATAAAAAAAAAAAATTAAAAGGGAAAAACATACACCCACACACACGCACACACACACCACACCCACACACACACACCCCCCCCCACACACACCACACACAAAAAACACACAATAATATCTATATATTTTATAAATAATAATATTATATATAAATATAAAGGTGATATATGTATAAAGGGGAATATAATAAAAAGGTAATATATTTTAATGTATAAAATTATATATATAAGTTATATATTAAAAAAATATATTAAAATTTTAAATTATTTGTTTTAAATAAACATATAATCTAATAATATATATATTATATATATATAATATTAAAAAATATATATATAATTTAAAAAAGAGAGGGGAGAGAGGGGAGAGAGAGGAGAAAGAGAGAAGAGAGGGGAGAAAGAGAAGAGAGAGAGAGGAGAGAGAGGGGTAATTAAAAGAGAAGGGGAGATCACAAAATGGAAAAAAACAAATTAAAATCATGCTTTACCCGGGTGCTCAGACAGAAAACCCACCTTTAAAAAAAGAAGATATATATATATATATATTTTATTAATTTAAAATATTTTTATATAATATATATATTTAAAATTTTGTGTGTGTGGTTGGGTGTGTGTGTGTGTGTTTTTGGGGTGTGTGGTGTGGTGTGTGTGTGGGGTTGTGTGTTTTATGTGTCTGTTTTGTGTGTATGTTTGTGTTTGTGGGGGATATATATATTATTTTAAAATATATTTATTATATAAAATATATTATTATATATATTTTATAATTTTAACCCCCACCACACCACACACACCCCAAAACACACCCCCCACCTATGGTTGGTAAACATACACGTATACATAGTGTTTTCTTACCATTTTTCCCTTCCCCTTATCCCTCCCTTTATCGGGGAAATTTTAGCGGCCCCTATTGAAAACCCGAACCCGAAAAAAGAAAAAAAAAAAAAAGAAACTAAGGCCAACGTAATCTTCAGCAAAACTTTCGCAGCCTCCTAGGAACCTCCATCACTCCAGGATGAGGCAGCTTTCGCCCACAAAGCACCGTCATCACCTCCAATATACGTCCTCAAATATTCGTTACATGCGCTGAAGGAATGTGTAGATTTTTTTAGATTTCGAAATTTGCTTATCGATAGTTTCTTATTTTGAATTTTCATTTCATTATTTTTTCTTTCATTCTTTAAAAATATTTTTTAGTATACCCAATTTTAGGGAAACCTCACAACAACCACCCCACACACACACACCCCACACACCACACACACCCCAATTTTAAAATATATATATATTTTTATAAAAATTATATTATAAAAATAGAAAAATGTAATAATTTTGTTTAAAAATTTTATAATAATATATTGTATGTATTTTGGGAAAATATAATTAAATATGTATAATAGATCCATATATATTCCCTATATAAATAATACAAAATTTTTATATATTTAAAAATATAAAATATATATAATAATAGAATATAAAATAGATTTTATAATAAGAGTAAATTTTAAATAATATATATATTTTAATAAGGGGAAAATTGTTTTATATATAGATTATATAAAATTTATAAAATTATATATATATTATTATATTTTATATAATTTTATATAAAATATTCTATAATTTTATTATATATAAAAATATATTTTTTACATATTATATGGATATATATGGTTTTTTTATTATATATTATATTTAAAATTTTGATATAAAATATTTTATATAATATATATTATCCATATGTATACATAACACACCAACATATATATATATATTTAAAATAATTAAAAGGGGGAAGATATATAAAAATATTAAAAAACCAATTTGATAAAACACACAACACATATATAAAAGAATAAAAAAAAATATATATATAATATAAAAAATATATTATTTTATATATTATACATATATATATATATCCATTTATATTTTTATATTATATATGTATTTTTATTATGAATATATATGGAAACTATTTTTATATATTTATGATATATATATATATTTATTATATTTTTATAATATAAAATTTTATATTTATTAATATATAATTTTATATATTTATTTATAAACTAATTCATCAAAAATATATATATAATATATAATATATATATATATAAAAATATATATAATTATATATATATATATACACACACACACACACAAACATACAACAGCCCCACACACCAAAACCCTATTTTTTGATAATATATATATATAATATTATATATATTAAAATTATAATATTTTTGTGTGTGTGTTGTGTGTGGGTTGTGTGTGTGTGTGGTTTTTGGTGTGGTGTGGGTGTGGTTTGTGTTGTGTGTGTGATGTGTTGTGTGTGTGTGGTGTGGGGTGTGTGTTTGTGTGTGTGTGTGGTTTGGGGTTTTGGTTTTTGTGTGTGTGGTTTTGTGTGTTTTGTGTATACCCCATACATAAATATTACATATATATATTTTAATTTTATATAATTTTATATTAAAATATCATATATACACACACACACCACACATTTTATAATATATAATAATATTTAAAATATATATATAATTATATATTATTTATATATATATTAAATTTATACACACACCCCACAACACCACACAACACCCACACAACCACCACACCCCACACACACATTTCACACAAACATATAATATATTATAAAATTTTCTTTTTATATATAATATTTTATATATATATATATATGTTATATATAAAAGTGGGGGTGTGGGTGTGTGTTTGTGTTGGTGTGTTTTTGGGTTTTTTTTTTGTGTTTTGTGTTGTGTGGGTGTGGTGTGTGTGTGGTGTTTTTTGTTGTTACATTTAAAAAGTATATTTTTTATTTTTGTTCTTAAACTTTTAGTCTACCTATCTACTTCATCTGTGTGTGGGTTGTGTGTGTGTGGTGGGGTGTGTTTTGTGGTTGGGGTGTGGGGTGTGTGTGTGTTGGGATGGGGGTGGTGTGTGTGTGGTTTTGGGGTGTGTGTACATATAAAAATTTTAATCCTATCTATATATCTTCTATCTATGTATTTCTACCTTTAAACTATCATTGTTTTATTTTTACTTACACACCACACACCCACAACACACACACACACCCACGCACCACACACACCCCACACACACCTCACCCACACACACACCACCATTTATTTTATATATATATTAAAATATATTATATATAATATTTTATATATAAATATAATTTTTTTTTTTTGTGTGGATGTGTGTGTGTGTGGGGTGTGTTGTGGGGTGTTT
This sequence comes from Penaeus monodon, assembly GCF_015228065.2. NCBI lineage: Eukaryota > Metazoa > Arthropoda > Malacostraca > Decapoda > Penaeidae > Penaeus > Penaeus monodon. The sequence continues at coordinate 102 of NW_023648860.1, read as the reverse complement.
TTGTGGGGGTTTTGTGTGTTGTGGGGTTTTGTGTTTTGGGGTGTTTTTTTGTGTGGGGTGTGTGTGTGTGGTGGTTGTTTTGGTGGGGGTGGGTTTTTGGGG
>NW_023648859.1:0-6634 GCF_015228065.2 Penaeus monodon | reverse complement strand
AATTCTAGACCAAAGACGTAGTATTGTCCCCCCAAAATACACTGAAAAATGTATGGGGGAGGATTGTGACATAGGGGTCTTATTAGTTTCCTTAAGGAGACTAATATTTCAATAAGATTTAATTTTTGCATAATGTTTATGTAATATTTTATATACTTAAAAGCATAATATTTATGCTTTGATTTTTTATTGTTTATTGTTATTTGTAAAATATTTTTTTATATATTTTTAAAGTATTTAAATATTTTGATATTTCTATTTAACAAGGCATTCGCCGCTAATGACCTAGCTGTTGATGCGGCAGATAATTTTGAATAATCAATCAATCCTCTGACATGCATTGGCTCTTGGGTATTAAGGGGAGCGATCTCGGGGAAGGGTCTCAAGCACATTGGCTATGTGATAGCCAGCCGCTTTCCAGTCCCCAGCGGTGAGCCACGATGTGGCGGTGTGCATTGAAGTCTCCCCTATGATCAATCAGTCCATGTTCTGCAGAAGCACAGACCTGCCTGATGTCTAAGGTCCTACAGTGGGGCCCGGGGCTGTACACATTGTACAATTTCAGGAGCCCCCGGCCGGGGGAATCTCAACGGCAAGAGATTAACATGTCTCCACAGTGGCTATTGTGGAGAGAGGATTGTTGCTCTGACAAGGGTGATCAAGCCTCTCTTGCCATCAATGTGTGGCAGTAGAATACATGACTCCTAAGAAGCAAACAGGTCCCACTGTTAATGTCTCCTGGAGCATGACATGTCACTGCCCTTGATCGCATATTGCATGGAGGATGGCATTCCTTGTGGAGAAAGCCATTGATGTTCCACTGCAGAATGCTTAGATTGTGTGTCATGATGTTACAACGAGGACTCCATGAGAAGTCCCGTTGCTTGAGGGGTCTTCTTTGTTGTCAGGCTATCCTGGATCACTGGGGGTGGAGAGCCTTTTGTAGCTCTGACTTGTTTGCTTTGCCTTTCTCTGTTCAGGCTGTTTCTGTGCGTTTTTCTTTGTGGGCCCTTTCCTGGGCAAGGTCAGCATGTTCTGGCTCTGGCTGCACAGATCAGCCGGTTTGGCTCTGCCTGTGAGGGGGATGGCCGGGTTGGAGTGGGGAGGGGAGTCTCGTCCTGGGTGGGGTGAGGATGGGGATGGTTTAGCTCTCTCCAGAGTCATTTCCGTCATGGCGACCCTGACTGCCTTTTCGGCCTCTTCACTTGGCCTTCCGGGCTAGTACCCGTGGTAATGTGTCGGCCCCTCATTCAAAGGGACGGCGGTTCGTGTCCCGCCCAGGCGCAAGAAGTTGCAATTGTCGGCCGGAGGTTACTGCTGTGGCTAGGCACCACGGCAGGTAAGGACCCGGTTCAAGCCGAGTCAGCACCAGCTGACACACGTGAGCGAGATCAAACAGACAGTATGCACCAAGAATACCATTGTAACAAAGGGAATCAAAACCAAATTAAAAAAAAAAAAAAAAAAATCCCAAAGCTGTTGCTACTGCTGTGGGCTACAGCAGTCAACAGGAGAGTCATGTCCTCCTCATCAAGGAAGAGATCATCGTCTCTTGGGGAGGGTTTTGTAGTGCTGTTTGAACCTTTATTCCTGTGGTTCTTCTTCTGCACTTTTTTCATTGTCGGAAACTCTTTTTTGTCGGAGATATCCGGTTTCGGCTGGGGGGCGGTTTCTTCCTCTTAGGAGGTCGGGAGTCCTTTTCACTCTTGTTCTTTCCTCAGACGTAGGTGCCTGGGAGGGCAGGAACAAAGTCTGGTCGCTTCTTGGCACTTCTTGTCGTCTGAGGGCCGCCTCTTCCTGACAGAGCAAGCCAGGCTCCAGGCGGTGATGCCTCTTGGCACAGTTGGGACATTTGGCTGTTGTGTCCTTCTTTTCCTCTTTGTATGTCTTGAGGCACGCCTCAGTGTTGTGTGCCTTGCTACAGACACCACATTTAGGCTTTGCTGTGCAGCTAGCCTTGTGGTGTCCATACTTTTGGCACTCGAAACACTGAAGTGGATCAGGCATGTACGTTCGAAGGTTGTAGGTACCCAGTTACCCAGATCAAGTGTAGAGGTTGGGGTACCTTTCATGGTCACCAGGACTTGCCTGATTGGAGTCTTCCCCTTCGACATTCGGGAAGCCTCCACGACCTGTGGGTGTGATGTAAAAGTATGATGTAGAAGTGATGTGATCACTTCTACATCATACGAGATTGAGAAGCCAAGTAGCACCAACTTGACTCTCTTTTCCTCGGGATTCAGTGGTGAGAGACTCACTTTCTTCTTATCTTTTAGTCCCTTCGTTTCCTGCAGGAAACTAAGGGTAGCTTGATCTTTGGGCATGATGATCATGCCCTGATCTCTTGCAACCCGGATTGATAACCGGATTTTGTGTTGGCTCTCCAATACCCTGACATTTGGTAGGCATTGTCAAAGCCTTCAGCTTTGACTGGCACTTTAAACTGGGGGAAGCGCCTTGGGGGTCCAGACTCTCCCTCAGAGTCTGTCTCCGGCCTCGGACGCTTCGGCCCGCCCTTTCGGCTTTGGGCTTGCTCATGGGGGCAGCAGCTGTTTCGGCTGGTTCAGCTTGTGCTCCTAACTCAGTAAGGAGGGTCGTCTGAGGGGAACTCAGAGACCTTCCTGGCTTGTGTGCTGGCCTGGAGGGGCCAGCACGAGAGTCCATCTGATGGACAGACATATTTTTGCATGTTTTTTTCTATCTTGTCCATCTTGGCAGCAGGCGTGATAGAGTCATCCTGTGCTCGGGTGTTTTCTTTTGCCACCAGAAGCACGTATGGCTTCAGGATGGTGCCATGGTCTGGGCCTTGCACGGGTCGTCAACATTGGCATCTGTCTGTGGGGGGTTTTTAGTTTATTTTCCATATATTTGGACAGTGCTTCATCCACTCACGCCCCCACCACCACGGAGTCCAACAGAGGGAAGCTGAGTGTTACAGCCAATGTCTAACAGCTACAGGGGTGATGAGTGGATATACGCAGCCAATAGCCATTGCAACGGCACTCACGGAGTACCAATGGCAGCATGAATGCTTGACTCTAAAAGGAGACCAGCCGATTGACCTGACCGATTGACCTGCTGGAATAGAAGACCAAAGAGGCATGTTGCTAGCCACAGGGCGTTACTCATTCACGGCATCGCTCAACCCAGGAACTTCTGTCTCCACAGCGCACAAAAATGCTAAGCACGGCAAATGTATATATATATATATAATATATATATATATATATATATCTATATATATATATATATATATATAATATATATATATATATATAACATAAATGCGTATATATATATATATATATATAAGATTACATATATACATACATATAATGCAATTAATATATATATATAACTTATATTAATATATATATATAATATATATATATATATAATATATATAATTTAATACATATATTTTATATATATTATATATATATATATATATATATACATATATATATAAAATAAATATATATAAAATATATTATTTTAATATATATATTATAATATATATATATATATAATATATTATATATATGCATATTATATCTATATCTGTATGTATATATTTTATATATAATATATATATATTTTATATATATAATATATATATATATATAATATATAGGGAAATATATATTATATACAATTATATATATTATATATTCATATACATATACTATATATACACCAATATATATATATATATATATATATATATATATTATAATATATATAATATATATACTATATATAATATTATAATATATATATATATATTTTATATATTATATATATTATAATATATATATATATATATATAAATATATATTTTATTATATATATATATTTATCTGTATATATACATAGATATATATGTATATATAATATATACATATATACATATCAATATTTAAATGCAGTTTTATTTATATATTATATTATATATAATATATATAAATAAAATATAATTATTATATGTGATATATTTTCATATATATGTATTATATTCAAAATAAAATATTTTAATATAATAATTATATATATATTAAATAAAAATTATATATATATATATATAAATTTATTTTTATTTATTATTTAAAACAATATATATAAATTAAAAAATGATATAAATATATATATATATATATAAATATATTATATATATGTAGTAAATATATTGTTACCCCGGCCGACTCGCTCTCGCCACCAACACAAGGCGGCTAGGCAGACAGCGTGCTTTTCACAGGGTCGTGCACAAACAGCTTCCAAGAGGACCAAGCACCAAGGCCCAGAAACCCCAAGTTGGTCATGTTTGCCCAGGCCCCTCATGTTAACACAGCCCGGTACCTTTCATGTTAACAGTTTTGACAGAGACAAAGACCCACGGGCGTAGCAAATGAAAATAATTTTGATTAACATTTATTATACAAAATATATATATATATATATTTTTTAAATATATAATATATAATATATATTATGTATATAAAATTAATATATATAAATATATTAATATATAATATATATATTATATGTATATACAACCCCACACAACACAACCAACACAAAATATATATATATATATAATATTATATTATAATATATAATAAAAATATAATATATATATAAAATAGTATATAATATATATTAATAAAACATTTAAAAATATAAATGATATAATAATATATATGCTTTTATTATATAATAAATATTATTATATATATATTATAATAATAATATGAATTTAAAATATATGATATAATTTTAAAATAACAAAATATATATATATATACTATAAGAATATATATATATATATAAAATTATAAAATATATATATATTATATAAAAATTTAATATTAGGGGGTGGGTGTGTGTGGGGGGTGTGTGTGTGTGTGTGTGTGTGGTGTGGTGGAATTCATGCGAACAGTTTCAAGTAGAAAAAAGAAGGAAGTACAAGAAAACACAAAAAAAATATAGAAGCCCTGACGGCCCGGGTTCTCGTAACAAAAAGCCTACCAATAAAGATTATTTAAACTTTTTTTTCTCGCCCACAACAGTCGTACCAAAAAAGGGCGGATCATCGGTTTTTCCCCCGGGGGCTTAAAATCTGCAGCCCGGAGCCCGGAGGAGAAAAAGCAGCACGTCAGCAAAAAAAAATTCCAGCGCCTCCGTTATCTCCGCCTTGTTAACCCCTCCCAGCAAGGGGGAAAAGATCAGGGGCCAGACAAGAGGGACGCCAAAGAAAAAGACACAGAATTATCATCCCTCATCACAGGACAAACACCTAGAGGCCTGGTGGGCCACACAATGAAGATAATACCACCTTGGCAAGAAGATCGGAGATATCTTTAGGGAAAAGAGATCAGACCCCAAAAAAACTCGCAGCCAGGTTTATAGATACCTTGCGGTGGCTCGATAAGGTTTTTCATGGGGAGACGGAAGGGAGAGAGAGAGAGGAGAGAGAGAGAGAGAGAGAGTGTATATTATGTATGATATTCTACAAAATGCCCCCGTTCCGTCTGCAAATTGAGTTTCGTCGCGAAACTTAATTGGTAACGAAACGTTTGACCCCTAAACGACCTGTGGAAACAAGCGGTCTTGACTTCTTTTGCGCCATCTTCCCAAGACTTGCCCCGCAAACCCCAAGTAGGCCTAATAAGAGAGGCAAGTAAGCCGACAAAAGGGGAGAGAGGAGAGAGGGGGGGGAGGGGGGAGGAGGAGGAGAGAGAGAGAGATACATAATAATACACACACAGACACAAACACACCACACACACACAAACCCCAAAACAACACAATAATTATAATTATATATAAAATAAATTATAATATTTTTATAAAAATTATATATATATAATATATATATATATAAATTTTTAATTATAAAATTTTATATTAATATATTATTAAAATGTGTGTGTGGGGTGTGGTGTGGGTGTGGTGTGTGTGTGTGTGTATGTTAAAAATAATATATATATTAATATATATAATATATATATATTTTTTATAAAAAATATAAATATTAAAATTTTATATAATATATAATTTATATATATATTAATTATAAATAATATAATGTAATGTATGCATGTATGTATGTAGTATTACTGACTGTCTTTTTATCTAATACTATAATTCCAAATTCGCCCTTCAGTCTTTCCCTCGGAGGTAAAGAAGAAAAGGGGGAGAATAAAAGGGGGGAAAAAGGGGAAAAGGGGGGGGGGGCTATCAAAAGAGAAAAGGGGGAGGGGGGAAGAGGAAAGCAGAGGAAATGGGAGAGACTTAAAGAGGACAGGGGGGTGGGTAAATGGGGGGGGGGGGGGGGCTCAGAGAAAAATGGGGTTGGGGGGGGATAAGGAAGCGAGGAGGGGGGGGGGGGTTGGGGAGGAAGGGGGGGTGGAGTAGGGGTTAAAGTAGAAAGGGGGGGAGGGGGGGGGAATTTTAGGAAGATTTTAAGTGAGAGAGGGGTAAAGCGGGAAAAAAAAAAAGTAAAAAGAGCGAGAGAGACAGAAGAAAAGGGGGGGAAGAGGGGGAGGGGAATGGCAGAAGATGAAAGAAAAAGGGGGACGACTCTTTTTAATTTTTTTTTTAGAAATTTGGGTCACCCCAGTAAATTAAAATTTTC
>NW_023648858.1:0-6634 GCF_015228065.2 Penaeus monodon | reverse complement strand
TTCCCCCCAAAAAGCCACCCTCTGTTTCCAAAAAGGGAGGGAAGGGGGCCCCAGGAGTTTTTTTTTTTTCGGGGGGGTTTAACTGCCCCCCTTTCTCTGCCCCCGATCATGAAGAAACCTTCCTGTTCCAGAACCTCATTTAAAAGCCCCCCGCTATTTCACACATTTGGGAGAAGCAATTTACAGTGTTCCAAGGCGGAAGATGTCGACTATAGAGCGTTTTAAACCTCTGAAGCCTACATGGGGGCCGGTGATCGCCCCAGTGGTTTTGGAAAAAAGAATGCAGATGTTCCAACTTAAGAAGAGAGGCCCCGGGGGGGAAGCCTCGGGCCACCCGGGTCCGCCCCCCCAAAAGGCCCCGGTGCCGGGGAAAGGGGTATTCATAAGGAGCATACAAAAAAGTATAAAATTGGGTGGGCCGGACTTTGGAAAGACCCTTTTAAAAGGGATCGTTAATTTGGGTTCGGAAGATGAAAGAGGATGGGAAGCCCTTTTTAAAAATGGGGGCACCACCCCGAAACCTTTCCGGAAACGGGCCCCAAAATTTTTAAAAATTTTTAAAAATTCTACCCCTTGTTTCCCCTGGGCTTTGGCGGGGGGGTTTTTTGATGGTTTTTTTGTGGGGAAGTTTTTTTCCCCTTTGGTGAGCCGTTTTCTTTGTTGGGGATTTCTTGGTCCAGTGTTTGGAAATTTTTTAATTTATTGGATTTTTAATATTAGAAACCGTTTAAATTTTAATGGTTTTTTGGGAAAAAAGTTGTTTTAATTTGAAGATACTTTAACAAACCCCAACTTACACCCCTTTGGTCCCAAAAAAACCCCTCATTTTTTAAAATAATTTATAAAAATATAAAAAACCCTTTTCATAATATATTGCCCCATATAAAAATATAAAAATTATAAAATATATTATATAAATATATTTAATAATATTCTATTAAATGTTTTAACAAAAAAATTTTAACATGGAATTAATATATATATATATATATTTTATATAAATAATATATAGACTATCTATATATATATATATATTAGATATATATAGCATATATATCTATATATTTTTATTATATATATATATTTATATTCAACCATTTTTAATAATAAAACATATATATATATATATATTATTAATATGATATGTATATATATCTATATCTATGATGATAAATATCTGTGTCTATATGTAGTATTATAAGATATATGTATTTCATATATTATATATACATGTAATTCATTTGTGTGGAAATATTATGGTTTATATAAATCTATCATCTATCTATATACTCTTCTATCTACTCTGATATCCATCTATCTATCTAGCCTATCTATCGATCTAATCCTATATTATCATTATCTATCTATCTATATATATTATATATATATATATTATCTAAATATCAGATAGTAGAATATAATATATATTATAATATATATATATATATATATATATGAGTTTATAAATATCGTGTAAAGTATATTATCATATAGATGTTTAATAATATTAATGTATAAAAAAGAACCATATATATGATATATACATGTACACGATATATATAACTCATATATTATATATATATATATTATATATATATAGTATAGTATGATATATAATAAATTAATATATCTATATATAATTATATATTATATAATATATATCGCTAGATAGATCGATAGATTATAGATAGAGCGATAGCTAGAAGATAGATAGATAGATGGATAGATCGATAGATAGATAGATATTATAGATAGATAGATAGATTTATATATAAATATATATATAGACAAAAATTGAAATTACATTTTTTAATATAAACTATATATGAAGACAATATATATTATAAATACATACTAGTATAAACATATATATTACCTACCAATATATATTATTATATCAATTATACATATATAATAAATATATATATATATATCTATTTTAAATTTTTTTTTAAATATATAATATATACATATATATATATATATATATGTAAATTATATATAATCATAATATTATATTATATAGCTTATTAATATGAATAATATATATCTATATATACTATTATATATATACTAAATAAATATATACTTATGAGATATAATATAAATATATAATTATATAATATAGAGATTATATATCTTATATTATATAGAGTATTATATATTACATATTATATTATATATATAATATATATATTCTTGTAGTGGATAAATGGAAACTCCGTAGAATTAGAGATGCGGTTTGGCAGCGTGTTTCCCAACTACAGGAATATCCATGTGGGTTGGGCGTATTTTTGAGGAGACTCCGGGTGATTTGAAAGTGGAAGGTAGTAAACAATAAAGAGAACAATGACATAATATCAATGGCTGATCTAAACAGGCAAACTTAAAAAGAGCATCCAGATTATACATTATTACGCACAATCTTTCGAAAATAACAATAAACAAGACAACACCACCACACACTTACTTGAAACAAACAGAGGGCAACCCGCCACGCACGAGAAGCACCCAGTCAGCCCAGTAAAGATCCAACGGTCTGTCACCACACAAGATAAAAAGCCTCTCTCTCCTCTGACCGAACAACACTCCGAAACGAAAGTTAAAAGAAACGACCCGTTACCGGGTAGGAAAGAAAGGACGGTGGAGGGGAAGATAAGGGGGGGACGAAACAGATGATTTAGTGAGGACAGAAAAGCGTCGGGGCTTAACCAACCATGCGGGGGTAATAAACGTTGGGGGCATAGCCTGACAGGAGGAGGAAGGGAGGATAAAGGTCGGAGAGGGAGGCCCCGCGCCATCTGTGGTGTGAGCTCTGAAGAGAGAAAGACTCTCCCTCCTCTTCCACCTCCTACCCGCGGTTGCATCGGTCCTACTTGGACGATTACAGGAGGAAGGGAGGAGCGTTTCGGCAAAGGTGGCGGGTTTTGGGCCGAGCCGAGCAAGACAAGAGAGTCACCATGACCTCTCGGTGTGTGGCTTTTGCATGGGCGTAGTAAAGAGATGTACCGCGCCCGGTACCATGCAATCTCGGGCCTCGGCTTTCCGCGTTACCGGACGGTGACGCGCCCCCCATTTGTTTGATGCCACGATGCTATGTGCTTGCATGTAGCTTCGTGCCCTACTAGCCTACTCTTTCCTATGCGAATTTTCGGCATTAGGATGACTCGTGCGCACCTTCTGGTGAACTGGACCCCATCTCGGGCGCGTGCTCGGACGTGGGCAGACCTTTACCTCCCGCAGGGGAGGGTGTGTCTGGGGGGCCTTAGAAGGCCTGCCTTACGGTGTGCATAGAGTTGCCATTCTTTTGTTAGGGACTGGTCTGGCAGACCATCTGATGACTGCCACTCTTTTCTTTCGAATAGGGCGATAGGCAGGTAGAGCCCCCTTGTCAGGCCTTCAGCCAGGTTCTGTCTAATAGCAGCTGCTAGACAGAACATCAAGTTCCCGTGATAGGAAGTACCTGGATAAAAGTTAGTCTTTCTCCCTCACTGTGATGAAATAGTCTGTGGTGACTATTTCAGGGGGATGAAGGAACTTACTGGAACAGGTACAGGTCCCCTCTACTCTCACTGAGGTGAAACTTTGGGTGTTTCAGAGAGAAGAGGGATTCACGTTAAACCACCCTGCCAAAGAACTGCCTGGAAAAAAGTCAGCTCCTCTCCCTCACTGTGATGGAAACAGTCTGTGGTTGGCTGTTTCCAGAGGGACGAAGGAGCTTACTGGAACAGGTACAGGACCCCCCTTCTCTCACTGAGGTGAAACATCCTTTGGATGTTTCAGAGAGAAGAGGGATCCACCTCAAAAACCGTCCTGCCATAGGAACCTCCTGGAAAAATGTTAATTTCTCTCCCTCACTGTGGTGAAAAGTTGTGGCCGGTGTGGTGAAACAGGTGCAGGACCCCCCTCTTTTCTCAATGAGGTGAAACAACCTTGGGCGTTTCAGAGAAAAGAGGGATTCACTTTGAAAAAGGGTACAGGTCCCCTCTGAGGAGCGGAGAGGAACTGCCTGGAAAAAGTGAAAGAGCTCCCTTCCTCACTGAGGGAGGAGCAGAAGTGTTCCCATCAATGATGTCCTGTAGGTGGAAGGACATCCCCTCTGGGATACTCCCAGAGGTTGACACCTACCCACGTGTTTGCCGTGCGTGGCACCCTTGTGAGCTGGGAGACGGAGTCCTGGAGGTTGAGCGATGCCGTGCACGAGTACGCCTGCGGCTAGCAACACGCCTCTTTGGTCCTCTATTCTGGCAAGACAGGCGGCCTGATCCAGGCCCGGTCAGGTCAATCGGCTGGTCTCCCTCGGGAGGCTAGGGTCAAGCAGTCATGCTGCCGTTGGTACCCACACCGTCCGTGTGTACCAGTGCAATCGGCTAATTGGCTGCGTATATCCACTCATCACCCCTGTTGCTGTTAGACATTGGTTCTAGCACTCAGCTTCCCCTTGTGGACTCCGTGGTGGGTGGGGCGTGAGTGGATGTAAGCACTGCCAAGTACATGGAAAATCAAACAAAAATCCCCACAGACAGACCTTACTGTTGACGACCCGTGCAAGGCCCAGACCACGGCAGCCACCCTGAAGCCTTACGTGCCTCCGGGTGGCAAAAGAAAACCCCGAGCACAGGATGACACTGTCATGCCTGCTGCCAAGATGGCGGACAAGACGAAAAAATCATGTACAAACATGTCTGTCCACCAGATTGTCCAACAGATGGACTCTCGTGCTGGCCCCTCCAGGCCAGCACCCAGACCAGGAAGGCCTCTGAGCTCCCCTCAGACGACCCCACTGACTGAATCAGGAGCACCAGCTGAACCAGCCGAAACAGCTGGTGCCTCCACGAGCAAGCCCCAAAGCCGAAAGGGCGGACCGAAACGGCCGAGGCCGGAGACCGACTCTGATGGCGAGTCTGGACCCCCAAGGCGTTTCCCGCAATTCAAGGTCCCCGTCAAACCCGAAGGCTTCGACAATGCCTACCAAATGGTAAGGGCATTGGAGAGCCAGCGCAAAATCCGGCTGTCGATCCGGGTTGCGCGAGATCAGGGCATGATCATCGTGCCCAAAGATCAAGCCACCCTTTGTTTCCTGCAGGAACAAAGGAGCTAAAAGATGGGAGGAAAGTGAGCCTCTCGCCACTGAACCCGAGGAGAAGAGAGTCAAGATGGTGCTACTTGGCTTCTCAGTGTCAAGATGGTGCTACTTGGCTTCTCAGTCTCATACGTCGTGGAGGCTTCCCGATTGTCGAAGGGGAAGACCAGGCAAGTCCTGGTGACCATGAAAGGTACCCCAAGCTCCACCCTTGATCTGGGTAACTGGGGTACCTATCACCTACGCACTTATGTGCCTGAACCACTTCGGTGTTTCAAGTGCCAGAAGTACGGACACCACCAGGCTAACTGTACAGCCAAGCCAAAATGTGGTGTCTGTAGCAAGGCACACAATACTGAGGTGTGCATCAAGGCACATAAAGAAGAAAAGAAGGACACAACAGCCAAATGTCCTAACTGTGCCAAGAGGCATCACGCCTGGAGCCTGGCTTGCTCTGTCAGGAAAGAGGCGGCCCTCAAACGGCAAGAGGTTGCTAAGAAGCGACCAGACTTTGTTCCTGCCCCCCCAGGCACCTACGTCTGGGGAGGAACAAAAGCGAAAAGGCTTCCGACCTCCTAAGAGGAAGGAAGCTGCCCCCAGCCGAAACCGGAGATCTCCGACAATCAGGAGTTCCCCCAAGTAAAGCAAGTGCAGAGGAACCACAGGAAGAAAGGTTCCAACAGCACCACACGGTCCTCCCCAGACCCAGAAGACATGTTCTTCGACGAGGGGGACATGTCGATCTCACTGCTGTGGTCACAGCAGTGGCAGTATCCTTGTCCAGGACCGAGGAAGAGGCGGATAAGGCAGTCATGTTGCCATGACGACATGAAACAGACCGTGAAAAGCATAAAGGGAAGGAAGATGGAGAAGGCCAAATCAGCCCAATCCTCTCCCTCACCCCAGGTCGAGACTCCCCTCCCCTCTCCAAGCCAGGCTATGCCCTCACAGGCAGAGCCTAGCCAGGCTATGCCCTCACAGGCAGAGCCTAACCAGGCTGATTCAGTGCCACAAGCCGAATCAGAAGAAGCTGAGCCTGCCCAGGCAAGGCCAGCCAATGCACAGAAACAGCCTGGCCAGAGAAAAAGCCAAAGACGAAAAGTCAGAGCTACCAAAGGCTCTCCACCCCCCAGTGGATCCAGGGATAGCCTGACAGCCGAAAGAGAGCCCTCAAGCAGTGAGGATCTCACAATGGAGTTGTCAGACTCCGACCGTCAACCCGAATGTGACGATGTCTCTGATGTAACTATCAATTAGTAACATCATGACACGCAATCTAAGTATTCTGCAGTGGAACATCTGTGGCTTCTCCTCAAGGAGTGCCATCCTCCACGCAATAGTGCGATCAAGGAGCATTGACATCGTCATGCTCCAGGAGACATTATCAGCGGAAGCTGTTCGCTTCTCAGGGTATCACGTCTACGCGTAGCCTACGTTCCGATGGCAAAAGAGGCCTGATGACCCTGGTGAAGGCAACAATTCCCTGCTCCGCAATAGCCGATGCACCGCACTGTGGAGAAGATGTTGAACTTCTTGCCGTCGAGATTCAAA